>NW_006204113.1:6286913-6287439 GCF_000334495.1 Tupaia belangeri chinensis
GAGGAAAAGTGAGAAACCACCCCCAGTGGGGATGGCTACACCTCAATGCCATCTCCTCAATTCTTTTTTTGTAATTTTGGGCATGCATGCACATGTTCCCGGCGTAAGTTTCAAGCGACCGAGTCCGGGACTCAAACCACAGTTGTCGGTGTGGGAGTCCAGCACCTTAACCAGCATGCCACCTGCTGGCCCTAGTCATAAGTATTCTTGAAAATGGATGAAGAGGACAAGAAAGGAAAGCAGAGTGATGAAAAGTGATCTAGGTATCCCCTTCCTATTGCAGGCTTTGGAGGAGGAGGGGAGAGGCCAAGAAACATGTGCAACTTGTAGAAGTTAGAGGAGGTGAGCAAATAGATTCGGCTCTAGAGCCTGTGCAGAAGAGCAAAGTCCTGCCAACATCTTAATTTTAGCTCGGTGAGACCTGTATTGGACCTGTGATCTAGATAATGCTAACAGCAAGATAAATTTGTGCCATTTTAAAGTCACTAAATTTATGGCAATTTGTTACAGCAGCCATAGAAAAGAA
>NW_006204113.1:6289415-6313065 GCF_000334495.1 Tupaia belangeri chinensis
AAAACCTCCCCAAAAAAAAAAAAAAAAAAAAGAAAACAAACAAACAAAAAAACGCTGTGGGTGAGAACCTAGATTATGGGTTATAACCTAACAATCCTAGATTATGCAGGTGGCCCCAATTATAATCATAAGTATTCCTTTTCTTCTTTCTCTTTTTTTTTTTCTTTTTAGATTTTTACCATAGGTTGTGTATGCTTGCCAGAGAGTAAGAGACAGATTGAGACAGAGAGAGGAAAAGTGAGAAATCACCCCCAGTGGGGATGGCTACACCTCCATGCCATCTCCTCAATTCTTTTTTTGTAATTTTGGGCATGCATGCACATGTTCCCGGCGTAAGTTTCAAGCGACCGAGTCCGGGACTCAAACCACAGTTGTCGGTGTGGGAGTCCAGCACCTTAACCAGCATGCCACCTGCTGGCCCTAGTCATAAGTATTCTTGAAAATGGATGAAGAGGACAAGAAAGGAAAGCAGAGTGATGAAAAGTGATCTAGGTATCCCCTTCCTATTGCAGGCTTTGGAGGAGGAGGGGAGAGGCCAAGAAACATGTGCAACTTGTAGAAGTTAGAGGAGGTGAGCAAATAGATTCGGCTCTAGAGCCTGTGCAGAAGAGCCCAGTCCTGCCAACATCTTAATTTTAGCTCGGTGAGACCTGTATTGGACCTGTGATCTAGATAATACTAACAGCAAGATAAATTTGTGCCATTTTAAAGTCACTAAATTTATGGCAATTTGTTACAGCAGCCATAGAAAAGTAACATATTAAACTTTCCTGAACTACTTGGGCAATACTGGAGATGTTAGGGAGGAGGGCAGGAAATGGGGAGGGTGAGAGGGAGGGAATCAAGGGGAAGAAAAAGAAGCAAAGCATTTAAGGGACTAAAAATGGAAAGAAATCTGTTGATTATAATGTATATAGTAATGTCTTTGAGTGGACCGATATCCACTGTATCATGATAGGAAAATTCATTTCATGTGTAGTAATGATACACCGTCATTAAATGTAAAAAATAAATTTATTTTAAAAAAAGTCATGTGGAGACCTTCCACTGCACTTAGGTAGAGTCTAATATTCCCAGTTTGAGTCATAATTTTCTTTTTTTATTTTTATCTTATTTTTTAATTTCTTTTATACATTCAATCACATACATCACTTAGCTTGTAAAGGGAATGTGCCAACATGAACACGTTTCTCACCAGTCTAGTTGGGGATACTATGCACGTTATCATCAGCAGATAAGAACCCACTTCTATGTCCCATAAATATCTTTCCTCTGTACTTTTCTCCTTAATGAGTGAGTCATGAGGTTCTGTATGACTAGCTCTCTCCCTACATCTCTCACCCCCACTTTCCGTCTCTGCTCTGACCTAGCTATACTGGCTTTCTTCAGATGCTCTTGAGAATCAAACTTTTCCTTTTTCACAACTTCTGTATGTGCCTTTTCTCTCCTCCTAACACTCTTTTCTCCTGGCCATCTTCTTTTCGAAGTTCTAGTTTAATATTCTTTTTTCCTTTAAGGAGGACTATCATGATTTCCAGACATCTACATGTTTCATTAGAACATGATAAACATTTAAGTAATTTTTTTCTTACATTTCATTTTCTTCCATACATTCAATCACATTATTATTTGTCTTACAAAATGGATATTTCAACAGGTGAACATTTCTCCCTAGTACTGTTGATAAAACTACGAAATATCTTCAACAGATAATACCACACCTCTTGGTGCCATTAATGCTAATGAAAAAAAATTAAAAAGATCCATAATCTAAAAATAAAAAAGGTACATAAAAAATGTTGAGCCTGAAATGACCAAATATAAAGAAATAATTTTTTTTTCAAAATTGGAAATAAATCTCCAATGTATTAAAAAAATAAACATTTAAGTAAATAATCATTATGTGTAATTAACTTTTTGTATCACTCTCTCCTATAGATAGTACATTCCATGAAAACACAAACATTAACTTTGTTCATCCTAATACAAAACCTGGAACAAAATATTTTCTGATGCAGTGGTAAAGTCTACAAGGCAGACAGAGATGAGAGAAACTTAAAGGTAAAGAAGATAATGCATCCAAGATCATAAATCTGGTAACACCCAGACCTAGAACTCAAGTTCTTTTGGTGTCAAAGTTTGAACACTTAGCATAAAATATTCTTGAATACTGCCTCTCATGAACTTAAAAATTATCTTCTGAATGTAACATGTAAAATGTAGGATCTGATAAAGAATACAGAAAGCATTTAATATAAAGTCAGAAAATTCACAAACCTAGGTTGGTAGGAAGCAGGTGTCCAATTCCAGAAAATGAGTGAATGAAGTGGACAACAGCACAATCGTGAGAAAATGGCATTCCACCTCCATGAGAAATGCTAGAATTTTAATCAAGGAGAAGCAAACTGTTGATTAAACTTCTGATGGTGTCTCCGATTTCAAGATGCTTCTCAATATAAACAATAACATCTATAGTATGTTGACCTGAATTTGAAGGACCCATGCCCTTTTATTAAATGTTATTGGATTTTATTAAATGCAGTTGGGGAAGTTAATTTCCCCAACCTATTCATGTTCAACGTCAGTCCTCGAAAACAAAGTTATCCTGCCTCGCCATTAATAAATTGGCTGAATGTTAAATAGCACTTTAATTTTGTTTCATTAATGTTCATTAAACAACCAAAAAAGGAAGGAAGTTGATTATGTCAAGCTCACAATTTTTAATTAAAATGGAGAGAAGCAGGAGCTCTAATTTGCAAACATAGAGCTTCAGACAGCAAACAGATAAAGTTTACTGTGCACACCACGGGAAAGAAAAAATTTAGCAGTTAATTAAAACTTTAGTAGTTTAAAATGTCTCTACCTCAGACATAAATTGCTACTTTGCATCTTCCTGTAAATCTCCAAACTATGGAAAGTGTTGTATACAGAATCTTAAATATTGAGAATGCATTTTGTTATTGTATGTTGAAGTACATAGGCTTGAATACTTTATAAAGGCAGCACAATTGTGAAAAAAGGGTGGACTAGGGCTCAGAAAATGTGGTTCTAATTCTGATATGAGTTCTCTCTGATTCATGGTATGCTTTGGAATATCTTGCTAAATCTTCATGTGCTTCAGTTTCCTCCCCCAGTAGAATGAAATAATAGCTGCTCTAGAGAAAGCTATGTGCTTTTATTATTATATTTACCTTTATTGCCTCATTTATATGTTGTTGTGATAGGTGTTTGAGGTGCTTGCATTAGAAATGGCTCTTCTGGGCCAGCAGGTGTCATGGTGGTTAAGGGCGCTGGACTCCCACATGGCTGACTGTAGTTTGAGTCCTGGACCTGGCAACTTGCTTTCTCACTTTCCTTCTCTCTCTTGCACGCTCACTCTGTACCTGGTCATATTTAAGTAATAAATAAATAAAGTTAAATAAAATATTTTTAAAAATAGATCTTCATTTTAGCCAATTCAACATCAGAAAAGCATATTCATCGAATAGCTTACTTTGTCAGCTTGACCCTTGGAGAATTGGATTCAGATTCAAGGTGGTGGCATGTCAATTCAAAGGCTGTCTAAAATCTTGACTTCCTTTTATCTTTAGTGTCTGAGGAAACAAAGGAAATATTGAAATTTATCAACCCCATTTCTTCCAGTCTACAAAGTAACCCCTTTTCAGAGTATGACAGGTGAAACTAACCATGTTACAGCTGTGTTCATGAATGGTAATGGTACATAATTCAAATCTTATTTCACATGTATTTGAAAACTTCCTTTTAAAGAAATGCTGGCAAGGATTTATATCTGTGTGTGTGTGTGTGTGTGTGTGTGTGTGTGTGTAAATATATATAAAATCACATAAAGTCAATTTTATGTTTATTTTTAAATTTTATTTGTACCTTAGTTACATTGAATTATTCATGCCCCCCTTCCCCACTCACCTTCATGAACTCTCTTTTTAAATATTGTGTTATTTTCCCCTCATTTCTCTTCCCTACTGCTATTCTCTTCTTTCTGAAAGGTACTTACACTAGTGATTTTAACATACGTCTTTCCAGTTTCCCTTCTATGTACTTATTTAGATATATGTGTATCCTTAAAAAATATATAATGCTGTTTAACATGTATTTTTCATTTGCATAGACGTTGCTATAAATCTTATTCTTGCCTCCTTTTCTTCTTTATCAACATATTTATAAGATGTAGCCTAATTGCAATATATAAATCTGGCTCATTGCTCCTGAGTCTATGTCATATTTTATCTTATGTATATACCATATTTTATTAAGTCATTCCCCTGAGAATGGACATAGAGGTTGCTTCCAACTATTGATTTCCACCATCAAAAAAAAAAAAAAAAACGTTAAGAAATTTGTGCATTTATGTTTATGAACTAAATAAGCTTTCTCTTGAAATGAGATTTCTTGAATTAATGAAAGGATGTAAATACATATGTTAGGCACTGACAGTCTATTCTCCACAATCAACGGATAGTTTAATCCCACACCAACAATGAACAAAGTTTGATCATTTTCCCCCAGGTACATTAATATTTCAAAACTTTGTCAGGAACCAGCAGTTAGTGTAATGACTATGTCGCTGGATTCCCACATAGTCGACCGCGGTTCGTGTCCTGGACCCGGTGGCTTAAAACTCACGCCGGGCGCGTGTGCGTGCGTGTCCAAGATCCCGAGAGGAGAATGGAGGAGAAGGGATTGCGGCGTGACCATCCCCCCTGGGGGGTGATTTCTCGCTTTCTGTCTCTATGTCTCTCTCTGTCTGTCTGGCGAGCGCACGCGCCCTACAGTGAAAATCTCTCCAAAAAAAAACTTTGTCATTTTGTCAGTTTTTACAACTAAGGAGATAATCTTTAATTTACAATAGTCAATAGTCTGCTTTATTATAAAGCGTAGAGGGCATTGTAATCATTGTATTTCTTCCTATATTAAAATATTTATGTGTATCACCCCCATGTAGTCCATTATTATGTACAGTTATATTTTCCAGTGTTAAAACATAATTATACTACTGGAACAAACCCATGGAATCATGATATATTTAATATATTACTATTAATTTCATCAAGATTTATTTCATTTAGAATGGTCACATGTATATTTACAAGTGAAACTTGCCTATGTTTTCACTTCTTTTACTTCTCTTAATAAGCTGACAACTAACTTCATAAAAGAAGTGCAATAACATTACTCTTTGATTTTATTTCACTTCTCATAGTTTCTTATATGAGATTTAGATTGTTTCTTGAAAAATTAACAAAGCTCACCATTTAGCCAGACCTGGCCTTTTTGGTAGAAATGGCCTTAAAAGTTTCATTACTAATTGAATTTTTTGTTGTCATTAACGTTGCTTCTGTTTTTAGTCTGTATTTTGCTAACTTAGGCATTTTATGTTTCTAGAATGTATCAAAGTCACTTAGGTTTTCATGTATATTGACACATAAATTGCTATTAGTATTCTTTTTATTCTTTAAAACTGTATTACATCTAATTATTTAAAAACAGAAGAAAATGCAAATAAGCAAATACAGAAAAAAATAGAAAATAATGAGAAAATATATATTCCAAGTTTTTGACAATAAAGTTCTACCAAAATATGTTTTTCAAATCTTCAACATATTTTCTAATTTAGTTTGTTTGAGATATTACTTTCAGAAAAGTATTTTAAATCATTGAACAATGTTTATTTTTTCTCATATAGTTTTGTCAGCTATTAATTATGGATTTTAAAATGATGTTAAGGGGCTAGCAGATGGTATAGAGGTTATGTCACTAAACTCCCACATGGCTGACCACAGTTACAGTCCTGGGGCCAGTGGCTTGAAAATCATGTTGGGTGCGTGTACGTGTGTGCCCAAGATCCTGAGAGGAGAATGGAGAAGAAAGGATTATGGTGTGGCCATCCCCTCCCAGGGGGTGATTTCTCACTTTCTCTCTCACTGTCTCTGTCCTTCTCTCTCTGATAAGTATGCATGCCCTAAGATTTAAAAAAAAAAAAAACCTCTTAAAAGATGTTAAATGATGTTATTCAACATACATGTTCTAATCACATTAATCTCTACTTTTATTTCATCTACTATTATAATATCTTGGTTTGATGTTGAAAGTTATAACTTGGACATTTTTAAAATTTATACTTTTTTTCAAACAAAAATCAGTTTTAAATACATTTTTTCATATAACAACAGCAGAGAACCTTAATTTTTATGCAACTTGATAGACTTTTACACGACCTATAAGCTTAGCCTATTTATACGTTGTGATTTGGATGATGACGTGTCCTCCAAAGATTCACGCTTTAGAATTTGGTTTTAATGGGTGTTTATTAGATGACCCCCAGAAATTCATGTGTTGGAATTTGATTGTATTGTAAAGATGTTAAGTGAAAACTTAATGCCTTCTTTGCATCACAGGGCAGAGCCTTTGCGTGTAATAATATCCTCAGGGTGGGGCCTCCATGACTGAGTTCTGGTAGGGTTCCTAAATGGGAGAAATGAGATCAGAACAGCAGAGAAAAACTCATGGACACAGATCATGGTCTGATAAAAGTTCTGCCAGTTGACATTTTGTGATGCCATTGAACTTTCCAGCACCAGAATTGTAAGCTATCAAACCTCTATTTCTTTAAAAATCACTCAATCTTGGGTGTTGTGTTAGCAATGTGATAATGGTATAAGATAATGTAGTATAATTTGTGATGTATTTGGATTTATTTCTGAGTTTTATTTGTGCTTTATACCTGTCAGGTGTCTATCTGCATCTTTGTATCCCTGTCCCTTTTCTGCCTTTCAAAAATAAACCTAGTTTTACTTCTGCAGATTTAAAAATTACTCTTTTCTTCCTTTTTTTTTTTCTGTCTTAACCCTTCAGGTGGTTCTTTTTACATATGAATCATAGTAAAAACATTCTCAATGTTCTGCCTGACAATTTCAACTATAAACAAGAAACAAGCATAATCTCCCTTTTAGTCTTGACATCCTTAACATTCCTCTCTCCATAACACTAACTGTAGAAATTTGGATTGGATTATGTCCATAAATTAGTCTCAGTCCTATCAAGACTAGAAAATGAGGGACCAGCAGATAGTGAAATGTTTATGTCGCTGGACTCCCATATAGTCCACCATGGTTTGAGTCCCGGACTCAGCAGCTTGAAATTCATGTAGGGCATGTGTGCCCCAAGTCCTGAGAGAAAAATGGAAGAGAAGGGATTGTGGTGTGGCCATCCGCTTTGAGAGGGTGATTTCCCACTTTCTATATCTCTGTCTCTCTGGTGAGCACATGTATCCTATAGAACTTTATGAAATCAGATAATTCCAGACTGCTCCTGACATTTAGGGATTAGGAACATAGAGACAAGCACAAATAATGATTTCTACTCTTCTCTCTTCTCTTCCTTCTAACCCTTGTTGTGGCCTTCCTAGCATGTACACAAACACCCATCTACATACTGATGCTCTATCCCCACCTGCCCTCAAACCAGCAGTAATGCCCTCTAAAGGGGTGGTCTTCCTTTCTACAAGGGACTTGAGGAAGGGTACTCACAGGCCCATAAATAGGGTAGAAACCAGTTGAGCAAAACTTCTGCATCTGAGATACTTGCAGCATTGTCTGGAAGAGAGCCAAAGTGCATAAACTGAGTATGAATGTATTCTATTCACTCTGTGGACTCCTGTTCCGGAGACTGAGGTGAGCACAGCTGGGAAAAGCCAGAGCAGACTGTCATAAGGCGTGGTATCCGGGGAAGGAGAACCAGCTCCTTGTATGTAAGGGCATTTCTCATCCTGGATTCTCTATAGTCAGATTAGCAGGGATTCCAAAGGGTATCTTTTCCCAAATCATTTATTTTATTGCCTTTGGGGTAGTTTAGTAAAGAAGCTATTTTATAACAGCCTTAGATATTTTGTTGATTTGTTTGTCTTTACTTTTAAAAATCATGTCTGAAAATTCTGATTCAGTAGTTTTAAAGTTTTTATATCTTTTAAAATCTTAGCCCAGAGCCAGTGATAATGCAACTTGCAACTGTACCTGCATGGATGAGGTCCTGGGTTCTTGTCCCTGAGCCTCCTTGAGCACACCAGGTGTGCATGCCTGTTCATGATCCAGCCTGTCTGACACTGGGGGAGGACTCTGTCTGGGGACTCTGTTATTAGGTGTCTCTCCTCCTTTTTTCTATTCCTGAAATTCACTAATATCTTTATTTATATAATGAATGGTGGAATTAACAAGACAAGTCTAAAATTTTGTATTAAATTGAAAGTTGAATGGCCTTTATTAATTTATCATGCCCATCACCAGAGCCTTGGTGAGGGTTATGGCAAAATACTGGACTTTAGTTTAGAAGAGACTACCTGATGGAATTGAAAAGGATTGCTGCTTGGTTGCCATCAACAAATGAGTCTAAATGGTGGGATTCTGCCAGGGAGAAAGTCTAATTGTATTTTAATTGGTCTGTCAACCAGTTCAATTTTATGTGTTCAAAGTCAATAGATACCAAGAGGCACAGACGTAAGAATTTTAGCATGCTCTGCCCCTCCAGAGTCTTCAAGTTAGAATTCCATTAGATTTTTGAATTGAATTCTGAATTTTACTACAGACAATTGAGGGAATCACTTGACGGAATTCAAAGGTGATAAAGAAAGATGGAGCAGTAAAAGGAACACCAGTGAATCAGGAGACTTGAATTCCTCCCTGCTTTCCAATGCTTGGTTGAAAAAGGAAGTTGTTTATGCTGTTCAGGTTCATCTGTTGAACCATACTTGTACGAAAAGAGGTTCTCAGGGAAGATATATTGGGAAACGAATATAAAGGGGTTTTCATTCTTTTTAAAGATCTATCAACCTTTATACACTAATGATGGCATTTTTCAAACCTGTAGAGAGTGGCACCTTAACTCATCTTGTCCTCTCTGGGCCGGGTTCGGTGCACACATGGAAGGAAGGGGAGTTGGGCAGAAGACGGGAAGATGATGAAATGGTACTCCTTATAGCCATCAGGCTGTCTGTAAAATGAAGTCACTCTGAAAGGAGAATAGAGGTGTGAGATCAAGAAAGTAGTTGTTTAATTCTTTCTGAGACAGTCCTGCTTTGTTTTTTACCTCTTTCAGTTATCAAGCATGATTTTTGCAGTCCTGTTATTTCTACAAAGCAATACTTTAGGTAGGGTGTGATTGCGTGTATAAAGCAAAAATACCCCTGTTGCCATTTCTAGACAATATGCGTGTGTGTGTGTGTGTGTGTGTGTGCTCTAATGCATAGCACACGAAATCAAAGTAGAATCTGGGTCACATGAAAGTGATATTCTGATGACAAAAAAATTAGAGGGATAGAAGAGACAAATATTTTAAATATAAATATGACATGAAGGCTGGGCTAAGAACCACTTTTTATTAAGCGTTTACTATTTGATTATTACTATTTTCCTGGATATGCTTTACTCTTATATCATTTTTTCTCCCAATACATATGTATTTATAAATAATGATAATAAGACATGCCTAAGACCATAGAACTATTCCAGTAAACAATGCTAGAACTGCAGTTTTGTATTTAAGTCCACCTGAAATTGAGGGCCAGAATTTCTCTGTCTTCTATCTTGCATTCCAAATGGAGTGTCACTTGTCTTATATCCATGCAGCCTCCTTTTGCTTTTCCATATCTAAGGTGAAGGAAAAGGCTTAGAGGGAGGGCACTGTCTATTCCAGTTCACTTCCTGTACACACATTTTGATCTTGACCCTTCAGTTCACCATGATGTTATCATCACAGACAAGGGATTTGCCTATGTTTCTGCTTCTTGTCATCCCAAGAAGAAAACTTTTGTGACAATTAGGACATTTAGCCAATGAACTCCCATCCCCTGTGAAACATACAGTAATTAGTGCCAACTGAATCCAGATTGTCAAAATATCCAGATGAATTGCACAGATACCAAGGCTAATCAACACCTTATTTTACTTTCAATCTATTGAACAATGAGGTTAACCACATTTCATCAAAACTTACTAGAATCAGAAATGTACTAATTTAATGTAGCTATTCAGCCTGCCATCCTGTGCTCCAAAGAAAGACATTTTTATCTCTTCATTATTTCAAAAACACATTTACGTTTCAATCAAGCTAGCACTAGGGGTACTCCCTTTGTATCTTTCATATCAGACATAATCCACGTGGTTATCTTTCTGTGCTTTGGGTATTTTGTTGAAAGCTTTCTCAGTTCTTAATGATTCTGAGTACATAGATGGAGTGCTCTGGTTCTACTATGCATCAGAATCATTAGGTGGATGAATTGTTTTTGAAATTATGAAAGACTATACTTCACAGACAGTTATAAAACAGCTTTTCCTACAAAAATTAAAAACAGTACAACCCTTAAAACACATCATTCTTTCTCTTTCTTTCAGTAAGCTAACCCACACAAAGCAAATCATTGATTTTTCCCATAAATGCTATATGTATTTTATCCCATTTATCAAATCCTGGTGATGGAAATGAAAATGCAGAAGACAACTGTGAACCATTATACAGTTTACTCACAGTTAAAATCTCCAAGTGAGGGATGTGTATTAGATAGGAACAAGAAGAATTTTACATGGAAGCAATAAATTTGGATTGACTTATACCCGAAAGGATTGCTCATAGTGCAGATTTAGAGAAAAACGTCCCTCTACTCCACCTGTCAAAACAGAATGGCAATCTGGGAGAGCCACTTCACACTGCTTCACATTTGGGGTGACAGCTGATTTCAAGTACAGACGGTAACACTTCTTTATGTATAAAGTCAGCAGCCACTCCCGCTAGAAGGAAGGCACCTGCCATCTTTTCTGCTAATGTCTAGCCAACTTCTCCATATGCTACAGGAAAGTATTCCCAGACTTCCCTCACGTGGCCAATGACTTCCATGCTACACAAAGGAAGAGAAGTTAAGCAGCTGACGTTGTTCCACCATGAAGTCGGTTTCATCACGAGGAGTACTTGCTGTGGAAGAAAAGAGCACCGGTAAGATCATTCCTGGAGTCAGGGCAAAGGAGCTCCTTTCTATATCCTACTTCCCTGTTCCCTGTGTCAATGTTTGCCAGAATAGGTTTTTTTTTAATGATAATTCTAGGTAATACTCAATTTTAAAAGGGTTCCATGAATATGTAGGCTTGGGAAACACTCAAAATATATAACTTTCTTTACACCCATATGGCTCACTAGAACTATTCATGGTACTAAAAATTTACAAGATTCAAAATTCCTGTTTTATGGGTTTTTATTAATCCCATAGAATTGTTTTCCACCAAGTATGCTTTAAGAAATATTGTCCTATAAAACCCAAGTATTATGATTTTTTTTCTAATGAAAAAATCTCTTCACTCATCCAAGGAAATGTGATCTTTCCTTCCTCTTAATTATATAGAGAGCCATATTGTTTCAGATAAGCTCTATGAGAATGTGGATTTCCACGTTTTTCTGTCCCTCACTATTTATTGTATCTCTGTGGCCTAAGGAAGTTTCTGATACATAGCAGGCACATTTCTTGTTTCTTTTCCTTCTTCTTTTTTCTTTTTTGGTTTTGTTTTTCTTTTTGTCTTTTAGGTTGTGCATATGCTTACCAGAGAGGAGAGAGACAGAAAGAGATAAAATGAGAAAACATCCCTCAGGGAAATGGTGACGCTACAATCCTTTCTCTTCCAAGATTTTGGGCATGCATGTGCATGTGCCTGGCACGATTTTTCAAGCTATCACATCCGGGACTTGAACTGTAGTCAGCCATGTGGGAATCCAGCTGCCTTAACCATCATGCCACCTGCTGGCCTAGTATTGCTTTTTTATCTGTTATACTCTTATCTTGCCCATAAACACCTGTTGCTCTCTGGTTTCATGTCAGTTTGCCTGGTTATTAGCGCTCCTGTGTTTGAGTCTGGAGTCATCTTTGTTTTAAGTAATCTAACATAATTTGACCCACTGCTTGTCATGATGTCATTCTGTCTGTCCTTGATTCATGTTCTACCCTGGTCTCTGAGGTTGTTAAGATCTCTGTGCATTCTTCTCTTTCATCTGCCCTGACTTCTGTCCTGACACCCCTGATCGCCTGTGAATACACACACCGCCAGGAAAGTCAGCATGATGGCAGAAGCCTTCTAAGGAAGACAGGCCAGCTGGACTTGGATACACAGGTAGTCATACACTACTCTATGTTCTGAGCAGTGTGCAGCCTGGAAGCACCAAGGAGGTATATTCAAAAGTGAGTATAGCAATAGCACCTTAACCAGATAATTACAGAAATCCTACAGTTATGCCTGTTTGTTCTTTTAATTTCTCTTTTTTTTCTCACAACAAGAAAATGCATGTACAAGAAATCCAGAGAGGCAGCACTTCATTCCCTCCACACCCTCAGAGACTGAGCCACTGCCAACCATGACCACAGACAATGTCAGTGTTCAGCTGAGCTCTGGACAGCTGCCACGGACGGATGCACAGCCAGGGTGGAACAGCGCCTTGAAAGCATTTCTGTCCTATAATTCAGGCAAACTAGATGCTGAAACATAATTAAGGTTCGGCTTCATTTCTTTCTCCTCGCAGAATCAGGCTACAATGAGACATAGAAGCAGGAAGAGAAAAGATGATTGGTACCCTGAGGAGGCATGAATATGATGAATTAATTTCCCCTCAGCCTTCTCAAAACTAAACATGCTAGCTGAATGTGGCGAGTCTATGAACGGTGCCAGTCATTCTGTGATTCCCCCCGTATTTTTCTGGTAACTTTCACTGTATTATAATAGAATGAATCCCATATGCATAGAGACATATATAGAAGAGTGCTTACTGCTTTCTTTCTTTCAGTAGCAAAGGACCACAAACAACCCAAATGTATGTCAATAAGAGATGGGGGAAGTAAACAAGATACATAAATGGAACACACTGCAGTATTTAGAACAAATGAATATATCTAAGTGCAATATACTGTTATGGGGAGAGAGAAGAAGATATCTGTAACATCTGCAAGTATTTGTGTTTTCAGTGTGTGTGTGTGTGTGTGTGTGTGTGTGTATTCTTATGGATGCAGTTATCTCTTGGTAGACACAAAGAAACTGCCAATAATTGTAACCTCAGGGAGAGAGAAAATTTTCACCGTACAACGTTTCACACTGTTGGTAATTTTTATCACGTGCTTATAGTAAGAACAATAATCTGTTCTATTTATATACCACAACGTATATTTCCTGCCAAAACAAAGACGAAAAGGAGGAAGGAGATAAAGACCAAACATTACACTTTCATTTTAGAATGTTTCATGTAGCGCAAGCAGGTGAAAGTGCTGGAATCCCCATGGTGGACCACAGTTCGAGTCTTGTACCTGGTGGCTTGAAAAATCACACTGGGTGTGTGCGTGTGTGTGCAACTGCATGTGCATGCCCAGGATCCCAAGAGGAGAATGGAGGAGAGGTGATTGCAGTGTGGTCGTTTCCCCCCCAAAGGGTTATGTCTCACTTTCCTTTTCATAGTATCTCTCCTCTCCAGGTAGTGAAAATACTTAAAAAATTTTTTTTTCATGTATATTATCCATTTACAATTATTTCATTTTATATCCACACAATAGGAGTTCTCAGCCTGAGATTTAGACCTATAGGGGAATCATGAAAATCAAATTAAACATTTTGAGTTTATCTTCTTATATCCATTTTTCTCAGGAGAGAGTTCATAGCTTTCATCACATTTTCAAAAGGATCTAAGAACTAAAAAGTGTTAAGAAATACTATTATGCTTGGGCAGACTATATAGAAAGATTTCACTAAATTTTGCCAATTCTTTAGATTACATATGATACTATTTGATAAAATAACCACATGACATGTTTGCTTGGAAGGTGATAAATATTCATCTTTTTTTAGTGAATAGTATGGTGTGTAATCTGATCTCATAGTCGTATGTTATGAATTTATAACAATGACACCTTACTCTTAGCTTTTCAAATGAGAAAAAAGATATTTTTGCTACTTTCCAGCTGGCCGGGGATTCTTTGAGGCACAGAACAAATAAAATTTACCTTTTGGTAGCATTTATTTTACTCAAAAATTTTAGAATTATATTTTTTAGTAGAACAAAGTAAGATTGATTATGCAATTTAGACTCAAATAACTCTTGAGGTTAGAAACAATTTGTGCTCCAAAACATGATACAATTTCTGGTTATAACGTCAATATTTCCAGAATTTGTATGGTCTCTATGCAGTCCTTTTGTGAAAATGTCTGGCTTAGATTTATTTATACTTTATCATTTAAAATGCATTTATTAAAATTCTTCCTTTCCTTTCTTCATTCAGCAATCACTTGAAGGACTAGTAGGTGGCACACATAAAGTTCCTACCCTCTTAAAGCTAGCGTTTTAATAAAAACACATCATCTTATAACAACTTTACAAATTATATTAGTGTAAGTCAGCCTCTGGTTCGATCATTTACTCATCTGAATACTAAATTAAAAACAACAAAAAATTGGGAACGAGCAGTTAGCGTAATGGCTATGTCGCAGGACTCCCACGTAGTCGACCGCGGTTTGCGTCCCGGACCCGATGGCTTAAAACTCATGCCGGGCGCGTGTGCATGCGTGCCCAAGATCCCGAGAGGAGAATAGAGGAGAAGGGATTGCGGTGTGACCATCCCCCCTGGGAGGTGATTTCTCGCTTTCTGTCTCAATGTCTTTCTCTGTCTGTCTGGCGAGCGCACGCGCCCTATAGTGAAAATCTCTCAAATAAAATAAAATAAAATAAAATAAAAAGGCTTACTTTTACAGGTTTGTAGCCGCATGCTTGAGATCTACTATTTTCTATATACGTTGGGATTTATCACTTCTTTGTGTCCTTTTGTCACAAACCAATGCCCACACATTAGACTGCCAACTGCAGAGAATCATGACTTACCAGAGTAGGAAAGAATAATCCCCTTCTGATTCCAACAAAGGGAAGAAAAAACTTACCATTTTGAAATATTCCAGAATTATTTGTACATAACAAAGAATGGCCTCAAGAGAAACTATTTTACCAAAGGCAAAAGAAATAATGAGCATGAGAGAATGAATATATAAAGGTAAAATAAAAGCATTTTTATAGGAGAATCTCATAGACAACAATCTGTTCAGATAATAACAGGAATGTAGTTATTTATATGTGCATGAGTGTGTGTGTGTGTGTGTGTGTGTGTGTATATATATATATATATATAAATATATATATAAATAAAGTATAGGGGCCAGCAAGCAGAACAGAGGTTAAGGCACTGGATCCCACATGGTCAACTATGTGGTTTGAGTTCCAGACCCAGTGGTTTAAAAATCGTTCTGGGCATCCATGTGTGGATGCCTCAAATCCCAAGAGGACAATGGAGGAGAAGGAGTTGCAGCTATGCAATCCCCTTTGCAGGTGATTTCTCGCTTTTCCTTTTTCTTTCTCTCCCTGTCTCTCTCTGGTGTGTGTACACACCTGATAGCAAACAAACAAGTTTATTAACATGCTAAGAAAGGAGAGAAAATAAAATCATATAAAATGGTCAATTAAAATCATGAAAGGAAAAAATGTATAAAGATGAAAATAGGAAAAAAGAATGATGACAACAAGTAGTAAACAGTAACAAATTTAGTCAGTATTAACCCAACTGTATTGATAAACACATTAAACATAAATAACTTAATAATCAAATTAAAAGAGTTTGTCTGACTGTATCAAAAAGGAAACACTCAAATATATGATACCTAAAGAATTTCACTTTAAAGACATATGTTCACCTAATTCAAAAGAAAGTGGGAGTAGCTATATTAATTCCAGACATAGCAGATTTCAGAGGAAGAAAAGTTACCAGGGAAAAAGAGAATCATCTCACAAGGTTAAAGAAATCAATTAACCACAAAGACATAACAATTCCTATGTGAATATGACAAACAATCAAGCATAAACATATGTGAGATAAAACCAGATAGAGCTGCAAGAAGAGCTAAACAAATATGCTATTAGAGTAGGCGTTCTTAACACCTCTCTGTCAAAAATAGATACAGTGCAGGACCAGCAGTTAGCGTAATGGCTATGTCGCTCAACTCCCCTGTAGTTGACCGCGGTTTGCATCCCAGACCCAGTGGCTTAAAACTCACACCGGGCGCGTGTGCGTGCGTGCCCAAGATCCCGAGAGGAGAACGGAGGAGAAGTGATTGCAGCATGGCCATTCCCCTTGGGGGGTGATTTCTCGCTTTCTGTCTCTGTGTTTCTGTCTGTCTGGAGAGCGCATGGCCCTATAGCAAAAACCTCTCAAAAAAAAAAAAAAATAGATACAGTGGGAAATCCCTGACAAATGCCTATTTTCCCTCTCACTACTTTGTTCTTTCACTTTCTCTCTCTCAATAAAACAAAAGAAACAAACAAACAAACAAACGATAAATAAAACAAGATCCATCAGGCAGAAAATTAGCAAAGGTATAGTTAAAATCAACAGCATCAAGACAAGCAGGTGATGTAGTGGTTAAGGTGCTGAATTCCTGCATGGCCCATCAGGGTTCAAGTCTCAGACCAGATGGCTTGAAAATCATGCTGGGCACATGTGCCTGTGTGACCAAAATCTTGAGAGGGGAATGGAAGAGAAGAGATTATGGCATGGTCATTCCCCAGGGGGTGATTTCTCACTTTCCCTTACTCTATCTCTGTTTATCTCTCTATGGCAAGTGCACATGCCCTATGGTAAAAACAAAACAAAGCAAAACAAAACAAAAAACAAAAACTTTAAAAAAATCAATTGTATTATTGTTTAGCTGGATATGCTTAAGATCTATACACTACTTCATCCAGTCACGGCTGTATTCATAATGTTCTCAAGCTCACATTGAACCTTAACCTAGGTAGAACAAATTCTAGACCATAAAGCACACCTCATTAAATTTAAAACAATAGAGAAGCATGCCATTATTCTTTCTTTTTCTTTTTTTTTTTGGAGAGGTTTTCGCTATAGGGCGCGTGCGCTCGCCAGACAGACAGAGAGAGACATAGAGACAGAAAGCGGGAAATCACCCCCCAGGGGGGATGGTCATGCCGCAATCCCTTCTCCTCCATTCTCCTCTCGGGATCTTGGGCACGCACGCACACGCGCCCTGCGTGAGATTTAAGCCACCGGGTCTGAGACGCGAACCGCGGTCGACTACGTGGGAGTCCAGCGACATAGCCATTACGCTAACTGCTGGTTCCCGCATGCCATTATTCTTATACCAGAACAGAATTCAACTAGCAATCAATAATATAACGATAGCTGAAAAAAATCTTGAAATACTTGGAGATGAAATAAAACTCCTAAATAACACATAGATCAAAGAAGAAATCTCAAGATAAATTTTTAAATATTTTGAAATACGTGAAAATTAAAATTCAACTTTTCAATATTTTAGGAGTCGGTGAAAGCAGTGTTTAAAATGAAATTCACAATATTGATAGTTTATATAAGGAAAGAAGATGGCCCAGCCACAGTGGTGCAGCAGTGGTGCAACAGACCACTCTGAAATGCCAAAATCGACATGGAAAATTAGGGTTTGATTCCAAAGTGACCTGCTCATCTCTGATACATGCGCACCCCTGATTCTGGGTTGCTGGGAGACTGGTAGAGGATCGGGGCATGAGGAACTGTTGAGAATGCTAGGTCTCTCTCCTTTGATCTTGTATCTTGCACAAGAAAGACACTTTTAACAAAAGAGAAAGCAAGGTGGATCTAAACTAATAATCTAAGGGTTGATCTTAAGAAAATTAACAAAGGGGTGGTATGGTGGTTAAGGTACTGGACTCCCAATGGCTGACAGCGTTCGAGTCCTAGACATGGCAACTTGCTCTCTCACTTTCTTTTTCACTCTCTCTTTGTTTCTCTCTCAAGTTAAAAAAAATAATAATAACTAAAATTTTAAGTCTTTAAAAAAAAGATAATCAACAAAAAGAAGCTAAGTTAAACCAAAGGAAGTAGGGAAAAATAAATTTTAGAACAAAATTAATGAAACTGAAAACAGAAAAATCAACAGAGAAAATTAACAAAACCAAAAGCTGGTTCTTTGAAAATACAAATTAATAAGCCACTACCCATGCAACAACAAAACAAAACAAAAAACCCCAATGACAACAACAAAAAACAAAAAGACAGAAACAAGGAAAAAACATCACCAATGTCAGGAAAAAAGGAAGAAACATCACTACAGTTTCCAAGAGCAACAAATGATGATAAAGGAATATTATAGCAACTGTAATCCTACAATTTGATAACCTAGATAAAATAGACCAACTCCTTGATAGACATAGTTTGCCAAAACTCATTCATAAGGAAATAAACAACCTGAAAAGGCTTATATTTCTTAAAGAAACTGGGTCAGTAATTAATAACCTCCCAAAAATTAAGGAACTAAATCTAGATGTGTTCACTGGTAAATTATATAGGACATTTAATGAAGATATTATACAAATTTCTTAGTCTCTTCCAGAAGACAGACATCAAGGGAATACTTCCTCATTTGTTCTATCAGGCCAGTGTTATTCCTGAGCCAAAGCCAAAGACATTACCAACATTACCAGAGGGAAAGCTATAGACCAATATCTATCACACAGACACAAAAAAATCATAAACAAAATATTAGCAATTAGGACAATGTGTAAAAAGAATTGTATACCATGACTAAGTGGGATTTATTGTAAGTATACAAGATTGATTCAACATTTAAAAATCAGTGAGGATATTCAATCACATCAACTTGCCGAAAAGGAAAAAATCATATGATAATATCAGTACATACAGAAAAAAAATTTTGACAAAAATCTAAAAGGCTTTTGTGATTTAAAAACCTTTTGGCATACTAGGAATAAAAGGCAAGCGCCCATACCCTATGGCATAAAACATAAAACAAACAAACAAAATGTTGTAAATGACCTAGACAATTCACCAAGATATACGATGTCAAACAAGCATATGAAGAGATGTTCAACATCGTATGTCATTAAGAAATTGCAAATTATTATCATAAGATACCACTATACATACACCTACTGGAATGGCCAAAATGCAAAACATTATTACCACCGAATGCCAGTGAGGATGTAGAGAATCAGAAAATACCATTCACTGCTAGTGGGAATGCACAAAGGAATAAACACTTTGGCAGTTACAAATTGAAAATTTATGTGCATTTAAAAACCTGCCCATGAATATTTACAGAAGCTATATTCACAAGTGACAAATATTGAAAGTAACCAAGTTGCCCAGCCATAGGTGAGAGTATGAGCAAACTGTGGTACATCCAGAAATGGAATATTACTCAGTGCTGAAAAAGAAATGAGATATCAAGTCATGAAAAGAAAAAGGAGAAACTTAAATGTATATTTCTAAGTGAAAGAAGTCAATCTGAAAAGACTACATATTGAATGATTCCACTTACATGACATCCTAGAAAAAGGAAAACTGGAGATTTAGGAAGACAAGTGGCTGCCAGGGAACAGGGAGGGAAAGATGAAAAAACATAGCACAGAAGAACTTCAAGGCACTGAAACTACTCTGTACTACAATAGTGGATGCATGTCAATTCGTGTTTGCCAAAACACACAGAATATACACCACCAAGAGTGATCCCTAATGGAAACTATGGGTCATAATGGCTTATCAGTGTAGGTCTGGTAATTTTAGCAAATGTACTCCTCCCAGGTGGTTTGCTCATAGTAGAGTAAATTGTACTGGTTGGGGGAAGGGGAACTTTACATAATTTCTTCTGAATTTTGCTATGAGCCTAAAACTTCTCTACAAAAGGTTCAATTTTTAAAAAGAGTAATAAGAAAATTGCTCTCAGTAAAGAGTCCCGTCAACTTGTATGTGGGTATGTCCGGTTTTTTAATTGACAGGAAGAAACATTAGTCTTTTCAATCAGAGTTTCTAGTGGAACAAAAACATTTGTTCACCATATAGAACTTGGTGGAAAGTGCATTTATTAGCATAAAGTTTTTACTATTTGCTATAAACACAGACAATCTAGTTAATTATATGCAAATAAGCCTCACTAACAAACACCTAAATAACTCAGCCTTGTCTTCATTAAGCTACAAGATATAGCACATTTCTCAGTGAATTAGACAAGGAGTATTAATCAAAGATGCTTGTAAACCCTAATGAGTTTATTGATTGTTGACCTCGATGCTATCACTAGCAGCAGAAACCCAAATGACAAGAGTTATTTGAGAAAGCAAATGCTGATTGTCAAAATTTAGAATAAAGTTTGTCGTTCATTTTTGAGCTATCCCACCCAAAGATTTTCTTTATGCAAACTTTCTTTGTGTGGACAATGCCCATGTTCAAAGTTGTCCTTCATTGTCTGCTATGTGCCAAGATTCATCAGCAACTATTCTGCAGCAATCTGAAGCGGGAGAGCTGGAAGTTACTTTGTGAACTAAATGCAAAGAAAAAGGGCAAGCAACAAATACAAAGGCAGAAGACTAAAAAGCAAAGCTGAATTTCTTTGTTACCAGTAGTTGACCTGGAAGCTGATTTCCCTCCTTACTTCACAGTCTCAGGTTTCAATAGCTGCCTTTCACTTCCACTTGGCTAAAGTGGCTACAGAGTATATTTGGTTGCTAATTGGGCTTAATGTTAGATAAGTGCTTTCCACACCATCAGCAACTCCTGAAACATGGCCACCTTTCTGTACAGTAGTTGTTGGTTACTTTTCTATAATAAAACACTCTGTTCTCTACTAGCTGATGACTCGATCGAAACTTCTAAAGTGTAATTTAGCACTTGTTATTTTTCATTTTAAACTTCTCCAATTGGGCATTTATCTGGTTCCTTGAGACCATTGATTGATTTCAATTAAGATTCCCCATGTTCAAGCATCACAATTAGCTCCTGTCACTATTGATTTCCATCCCCAGGGCTTTGGACATAGTTTCAAAGTTGACCACTGACAGTTTAGCACTCCACCGTTGAGGCTAAGTGAAAAGTGAGGCAGTAAAAATCTTCTACCAAAGAAGTTCCAGACAAAACAGTGATGATAATAAGAGCAGCTACAGATTCAGTGAACATTATGTAGGAGATGTTATTCTATAAATTTTATGATTTTGAATATTTTTACATGCAGTCTTTTCATTTTCACAATAGCATTACAAAGTGCTACTAGTATTTTCTCTATTTCCCAAATAAGAAATTTTAGCTGTGAAGTTAATTGCCCAATTCACTCAGGTAGTGAGTGGAACCAGATAGAAATTGAGGTAATCTGGATTCATCAACTATAGGGAGTAGGGGAAAGTCATGACATATTTTTTTCTATGCAAAAATATGTCATGACTTTCCCGACGCCCCAATAGGTCCTTTACCAGCATAAACTATAATCATGATAGTTAATATTAATAATGGCTGCCTCTTTTGATAAATAAACTCCCTTCTTAGACCTTTCCTGGCCCTATAATTCTATCATTCTGGACTTGTTCTATGCTTTGAAACTGAACCAACTCAATGATAATGTATATTGCTAATGAGATAATCAGAACCAAACTTCAGGTTTGCTTTGTTCTTTACTCAATATTCTTTCTCCTATATCACTCTAACTCAGGAGGTAGAAGTTGAACCATAGTGATGTTTGACCATTTTTATTCTCCACAACAGTAGTTCTTTTTATAATTCAGCCAAATTTAGGAGACCAATAGTAGCTCTTTTCTTCCTATAAAGAAGCTATATTCTCTAGGACCAGCAGAGGACGTAGCAGTTGTGTCATTAGATTCCCACATGACCAACTGTGCTTTGAGTCTCAAACCCGGTGGCTTGAAAATCCTCTGGGCACGTGTGTGCCCAAGATCCAGGGAGGAAAAGAGTAGAGAAAGAATTGCAGGTGCCATCCCTGCTCTGGGAGGAGGGGGGTATTTCTCACTTTCCCTCTCATGGTCTCTCTCTCTTTGGCTCTCCAATGAACATACACACCCTAAGGCAGAAACCTCTATAAAGAAACTACATTCTCTATTGAAAAAATATGGAATAATCTACTTTAGATAAAGTTTTCTTTGATTTAGGAGTGAACAGTTTTGGCAAAACAGCACTCCTCCTTGTCAATTTTCTTAAAAAAATACTGTATGCTGTGAATGGCAGGACCCTGAATCTGAATCTGTTCCTGCAATTCAAACCTGCAGCACTCCTAACCAGAGGCAAAAGTCAGCTGCTTGAAGATCTTACTTCTTTGAATTCTATTTGTTTTCTTGAAGAGTGTTCTCAAGTCCAGTCCTGCAGTGCAACAGTTAAGTGTAGTGCAAAGAAGCTGGATTTACACGGTCAGCTTTTGTTTGGATCCCAGCCCCATTGGCTAGAAAAATACATGAGGCACCTGTGTACGCATGCTCAAAATCCTGACGGGACAGAAAACTACAGAAAAAAGAACTGTAGCATGATCACTCCCCATTAAGGTTATTCTCTCTGTCTCTGTCTCTCTCTCTCTCTGGCAAGCATAATCATGTGGAAAATAAATAAATATAAATAAATAGTGTACCCACAGACTGATCATCTGGATGCTGTATGGAGTTCTCTTTTCTTTTCTTTCTTTCTTTCTTTCTTTTTTTTTTTTTTTTTTTTTGAGAGAGGTTTTTTGCAATAGGGCGCGTGCACTCGCCAGAAAGACAGAGTCAGAGAGACAGAAAGCAAGAAATCACCCCCCAGGGGGCATGGCCACACCGCAAATCCTTCTCCTTCATTCTCCTCTTGGGATCTTGGGCATGCACATACACCAGCCCAGCGCGAATTTAAGCCACAAGGTCCGGGACTTGAAACACCCGGTCAACTACATGGAAGTTCAGTGACATAGCCATTACACTAACTGCTGGTCCCCCGCTGTATGAAGTCCACTAATAGTTGCCAATGCATGAAGTAGCCACTCACATGTGCCAATACTTCACTTGCAAAGGATGAATGTACATGTACATTTGTGTTTTATAGTTCAACAAACTCTTCACTGGGTGTAAGATATAGCTTATTGTAGACTCATCTCATCTTCTCAACTCAAAACAAGGTCTTCCTATGAGTTTTTCAAATTCTCTCTATTCTGCCTTGACAGCTTTCTGTTACTCTCATATCTCCTCTGCTGGACTTCTGCAACTACTTTCTATTTGCTCTGTGAATGCTCTATCTCTTAAACGCATTCATCACACTGTTACCATAGCAAGTTTCTTGACAACATATTCTGCCTAGCATTCAAAGCCCTCTGCTCTCCAGTAGAGACATTCTCCCCACTTTTATTTCCCCTAATCTCCTACATGAGCCAAACTTCTCACCTCTGGTATGCCTGGAATCATTTTTGCTTTAGTTCTTGCCCTGATCCTTCAATATTATCTTCATTCTTTGAATCTTCAAATGCCATTTGCTATAGCATAAATTAGACTGCACATGGGATTAATAAGCCCCTGCTCTAACATTCTGTGCTTTTCTTAAGACAGTTCCCACATTTTTTACATCCTCAACACCATAGCAAATTTCTTGAAAAGGGTGAGTTTCATTAATCTTTGAATCCCCAACATGTAACAAAAATTTATACATAGTTATAAAGAATAAATTATAGGGAACCAGCAGTTATTGTAATGGCTACGTGGCTGGACTCCCATGTAGTCGACTGCGGTTCGCGTCCTGGACCTGGTGACTTAAAAC
>NW_006204113.1:6313226-6320355 GCF_000334495.1 Tupaia belangeri chinensis
GGGCGCGTGTGCGTGCGTGCCCAAGATCCCGAGAGGAGAATGGAGGAGAAGGGATTGTGGTGTGACCATCCCCCCTGGGGGGTGATTTCTCACTTTCTGTCTCTGTCTCCGTCTGTATGGCGAGCGCATGTGCCCTATAGCGAAAAAAAAAACTCTCAAAAAAAAAAAAGAATAAATTATAGTGGAATGAGTGAGTGGCTTATATTCACCTCAAAAAATTTTCAATTAGCCTTTGAGAATCTCTGTGCTAGGTGTCTTTCCTTCTGAATTTCCCAAAGTTCTCAGAATGGTTACTACAATACATAGGGTTCAGTTGTCTTGACCTGAAGAACAACTGATGCTATTGAATATTCACATTAGAGATGGCTCAAAGCAGACAGATCCCCCTCTAATATCTTTGGTCATTCTTTATTTAATGTAATGTCTACCCACTATTCTTTAAATAATAATACCGTTTCTATTCTCTTTTTCAGTGTGTATGCTTCCATGCTACCATTTATTCCCAGAATTCCTTTCTCTGTCTGATTTTCAGAGTAGATTTTAAAACCCAACTCCAAACTCTGCTCTATGAAACTCATGCTGAAAAGAATCAGCTTCCATGATCACTACTACTTTAGCTTGCTTATCACCCTAATTGTTGCTCTTATCACATGGCATTATAATTAAACTATTTTATGGTCTTTATTTTGCATCATATTCTGATCACTTTAGAATAAGGGACAGCTTTGTTGTCTTCTCTATGACTTATGCCAGCTCAGAAAATGTTCTTCAAACACATACAATGTTGAATCAAATGAAAGCTAGTTGGTACTGAAGAGAGGATTCAAATTTAAGATGTAAAATGATTGAAAGACTGTCTAGTATTGTCCTCAGAGCAAGGCCAAGAAGAAAGTTAGGTTTTAATTTGAATGTAACATTAAATTTTACATGATTAAATTGAATTGAATTTTTTTATAACCAAACATGACTATAGGTTCCCCACAGGAAATCTGTGGGACTTGCTCCAAATATTCTACAGAACATAACTAAAGTCAATGAGAGTAAAATTTTTTCATGTTTATAACTAGGTGCAAATCTTTCCAAAGACTGACAATATTAAGACAGTGTTATCAAATATATTCAAAAATTTATACATAGCTTCTAATATTAATATGCTTAGTTTATTAAGTTGCACAATGTAAGCCAATATCCTGACACTAAGGAGCAATTATGAGCATCCGTCTTACAGACACAAACAAAAAATACCTTTCTTTCTTTTCGGATTCATACGTTAACTTGTTAAGGAGAGATGAAAAGCTAATTGCTCCTTGAAAGTCTATGCTATATAGGCTTGACAGATGTGTTATAGCACAGATTTTAGAAAAGGTATTTTTAAAGCACAAGTTCTTTTTGTACTTTTTAGCTGTGCAAACCATGTTTACAGTAACTCTCAAGGCTTTGATGGTCTTCTCTTTACAGAATAAGAGGTTACTATTTAGAAGGTCAAAAATAAAGTGGCACTTAAAACTGCATTGTACACAGACTTTTTCAGAGGTAGGGGCATGCTTTGCATTTATTTATTTATTTTTGTACTCCTTTGTTGTGCTCATAAAAAATATGTATAATTCAAATTCAGGCCAAAAGCTGGTGGTAAAATCAGGCCTGAAGGAGTGGAGAAAGCTATATATTGATTCTTCAAAAGAATGAGTAATAAACTACCTTAATACTTTCTTTGCCAGATCTTCATTCATCAGACATAACACATACAATAGAGAATTTTTGGTTCTAATTTGAAATTACAACCTTTTATTAATAAGTTTCAAGATATAAAAGGACTTTAAAAAGTTTGTGGAAAAATGGAATTAAAGTATGAGCTAATTTTGAGGCAAAAAATGTTGAGGAGCTGGATGGTGACTCAGTGGTAAATTGTGATGCTCTGCAAGGCTGACCCATACAGAAAGGGTCCAGGTTTGCATCTGGAATCCTCCATGATTATACTGGGTACAAGTGTGCCCATGATTTGGGCTAGCTAAGATTGGAAGTGGATGGTGGGTCAAGTTTCTATTGATGATACTGTCTCTACTTCTCTCCCTGTCTCTTTTGTTCATGGAAAAAATAAATAAATAAACTTTAAAAGTTAAAAAATGAAATTTGAAATTTCTGTATAGCTTTTTAATAATACACATTCCCCATTAACTTAAAGATTCCTTGTATGTTGACTATTCTTTTTTTTTTTTTTTTGGAGAGATTTTCACTATAGGGAATGTGCGCTTGTCAGAAAGACAGAGAGAGACATAGAGACAGAAAGCGAGAAATCACCCCCAAGGGGGGATGGTCACGCCGCAATCCCTTCTCCTCCATTCTCCTCTTGGGATCTTGGGCTCGCATGCACATGCACCCGGCGTGAGTTTTAAGCCACACCGGGTCCGGGACACGAACCGCGGTCAACTACGTGGGAGTCCAGCGACATAGCCATTATGCTAACTGCTGGTTCCCAATATGTTGACTATTCTTTAAACCAAAATTCTTAGATGTTTAATAAAGAAATGCCAAAATTTTTATTTCTTTGTATTTGACCATAATTTTTTATAATTTTCTAAACTATATGGGGATAAATGAAGAGGTTATAAACCTTGAGGTAAAAAATTGGGATTGCTATATTTGTCTTAGTGAATATAATGGTTAGGGCCAATTCAAGCAAACAGCCTTGCCAGATGCCAGGCTGTCTGTGGCCATGGCCACAGGGCCTAATGGCTAGGACCATGCCTTACTCTCTCCCCCACTCACCTTTGGACTTCAGGTTTGTGTCTGGGACTTTAAGATGAACTTGTGTCCCTCTCTACCCCTTCCAGGGACTAGTTCAAGCAAGTGGCCTTGCCAGACCCCAGGCTACCTATGGCTGCAGGGTCTAACAACTGGGACCCCTGGCTCATCCCCTCTCCCATTCACCTTTGAACTCCCAGGACTTTTATGTCTTGGATAGCTCCAGGCATGATTTTTCTTTGCTCCTGAAGTGAAACTCAGCAGCTCAGTTTCAGTTGCCTCTGTTCTTTAGAAACTGGGACGACATTGAGTCACCCAGATTCAATGACAACAGTACAGGGTGCTGATGGGCAACAGGAATGCAGAGCAGTAGAGAGACTGCAAATTTTCTACTCCTGCACACCTTTGAATGCTCAGAGATACCTTGAGTAATTTAGGAAGGAACATATAGATCAACAGGTGACTAGTAATAATCGTACAGACAAAAGAAAATGAGCAACCAACAAAATGCCTCTCCTCCAAGGGAAAACATCTGTTCCACATCAACCACAGACAACACAATGGAAGTTGTGGAAATGTCAAATAAGGAATTCAGAATATTTGTAGTGAGAAAACTAACCAAAATGCAAGAGTAAAGAGACAACAAGCTCCAGGAGATGAGGAAGTCTTTTCACAATTTGAAAGAAGAAATAGACACCATAAAGAATCAAATGGAATGCTAGGGATGAAGAATGTGATGCAGGAAATTAAAACTTCCCTCAAAAGAATTAAAAGTAGATTAGAGCACACAGAAAATCAAATCTCAAATATAGAAGACAAAACCTCTGATCTCGAATAAAGTATCAAAAAGATTGAGAAAACAACCAAGAAAAATAAGGATAATATATGAGAGATACTAGATACCATCAAGCGCCCCAATCTCTGGATAATTTGTATCACAGAAGAGGAAGGAAATAATAAGGGCATGGATAATTTATTTAATGAAATCCTGTAAGAAAACTTTCCAAACCGAGAGGCATTCAAATATCCAGACCCAAGAAATACACAGGACTCCAAATAGAACCAAACCAAGAAGATCCTTTCCAAGGCACATTATAGCCAGATTAGCCGAAACCACAAAGACAAGATACTAAATTTGGCAAGAGAGAATCATCAAGTTACTTACAAAGATCATCCCATCAGGCTAACATCAAACCTTTTGTCAGAAACAATGCAGGCAAAGAAAAAAATGGGGAAATACAGTCAAAGTGTTAAATGAAAAACAATTTCAACAGAGAATACTATACCAAACAAGGTTATGCTTCATATGGGGGGAAAAAAAGATTAAAAAATTCTCAGATAAACAAAACCAGAATGAATTTACCAACTTCAGACCAGTTCATAAAGAGGTTCTGAAGGGACTGCTATACCAGGAAAACTAAAAAGTCAGATGTACAGATATAAGAGAAAAAAAAAAACAATGAAGAAAATGGCGCACTTAATGATAGGAACAGGTTCGGAAATATTGTTAATAACATTGAATGTTAATGGATTAAATATCCCAATCAAGAGACACAGACTGGCTGAATGGATTAAAAAATATATATAAACCCTCTATCTTCTGCCTGCAAGAAATGGACCTTATAGATAAATACATACATAGACTAAAACTGAAGGGCTGGAGAAAGATATTCCATCCAAATGGAAATAAAAAGTGGGCTGGAGTTGCAATACTTATTTCAGACAAAATAGGCTTTAAGAAAAAGACTGTAAGGAGAGACAAAGAAGGGTAGTATATATTAGGAAAGGAACTAATACATGAGAGACAAAGAAGGTAGTATATATTAGGAAAGGAACTAATACATCAAGAAGACATAACACTTTCAAATATCTATGCACCCAACTCAGAAGCGCCTAAATATGTGAAGGAGAGACTGCTGAAGCTAAAAGGAGAGATAGGGTACAACATTATAATTGTTGGAGGTCTAAACACCCCATTATTTCCTTCAGATAGATCTTCTAGATAAAAAATAAATAGATACAGGATCTAAATGATTCTATAAATCAAATGAGTTTGACAAACATCTGTAGAACTATCCACCCTAAGACCACAAAATACACATTTTTCTCATGCCAGCATGGAACCTTGTCAAAGATTGACCATAGAATAGGACAAAAATCAAGCCATTACAGATTCAAAGGCATAGTAACTATATCCAGAATCTTCTCTGACCATAACGGAATTAAATTCAAGATTAATTTCAACAAACACCGGCAAAAATACATAAACACATGGCGACTGAGCAACCTACTTCTGAATGACTTCTTAACTACTGTAGAAATTAAGTCTGAAATAAAAATTATGGAAACTAATGATAATGAGTACATGAGATTTCATAATCTATGGGACACAACAAAAGCAGTCATAAGAGGGACATTCATAGCAATTAGTGTGCACAAGAAACAGATGGAAAAGTAGCAAATAGACAACCTAACATCATGTCTCGGGGAATTAGAAAAACAACAACAAAAACCCCAAAAAATGCCAGGAGAAAAGAATTACTAAAGATTCAAACAGAAATAAATAAAATAGAAAATAAATTAACTCTACAGATAATAAATAAAAGCAAAACCTGGTTCTTTGAAAAGATTAATAAGATTGACACACCATTAGCTAGACTGACAAAGAAGAAGAAAGAAAAAGAAACAAGATAAATCAAATATGTGATGAAACAGGCAACATTACAACAGACACAGAAGAAATACAAAACATCATTAGAGGATACTATGAGAGACTATATGCCAACAAACAAGAGAACATGGAGAAAATGGACAAATTCTTGGATGTATATAATCTACCAAGATTCAATCATGAGGGCATAGAAAACCTGAATAGACCCATAACAAGCCAGGAGATTGAATTAGTAATAATTATCCTCCCGACAAAGAAAAGACCATGTCCGGATGGCTTCACTTCTGAATTCTACAAAACTTTTAAGGAAGAGTTAATTCCATTCTACTTAAATTATTTCTAAAAATCAAAAAGGAAGAAAACTTTCCAAATTCACTTTATGAAGCCTCCATCATCCTCATTCCCCAAACAAATAAGGGCATGACAAAAACAGGGAAATTACAGACCAATATACCTAATTAATATAGATGCAAAAATTATCTGCAACAAGATACTTGTAAATCATATCCAATGACATATAACAAAGGTTATTTATCACTACCAGGTAGGCTTTATCTTCAGGATGCAAGGTGTTTCAACATATGCAAGACCATAAATATAATATATCATAGTAATAGAAAAAAGATAAAAACTATGTGATCATTTCAACTGATGCAGAGAAAGCATTTGATGAACTATAACATCCTTTCATGATTAAGACTCTCAATAAGACTGGTATAAAAGGGTCATTTCTCAACCCAGTAAAAGCCATCTATGAAAAACCTACACCTAACATTATACTGAATGGGGAAACACTAAAAGCTTTTACACTGAAAACTGGTACTAGACAAGGTTGCCCACTTCCTCCACTACTTTTTAATACAGTGCTGGAGGTCTTAGCTAATGCAGTCAGAAAAGAGAACAATATAAAAGGCATTAAAATAGGCAAAGAAGAGTTGAAAATATATTTATTTACAGATGACATGATGATAGAAGACCCAAAGATTTCCATGAAGAAACTGCTCAAAGTAATAAATGAATACTGTAAAGTGGCAGGATACAAAATCAACATCTAAAAATCTATAGCATTTCTATATACAAAAACCAAGTTGAATGAAGTAGAGTTGAAGAAGGGAATCCCTTTCATCATAGCCACAAAATGTATAAGATACCTTGAGAATAATCTAACTAAGGAAGTCAAAGACCTTTACAAAGAAAACTATGAAAATCTTCAAAAATATATTGAAAATTACATAAGAAAGTGGAAAGGCACCCCATGTTCTTGGATTAAAAAAATTAACATACTCAAAGTGGCAATTTTACCCAAATTAATCTACATATTTAATGCAATTTTAATCAAAATACCAGAGACCTTCTTCACAGATCTAGGAAAAACAATCATAGAATTTGTCTGTAATCATAAAAAACCTTGTATTGCCAAGGCAATCCTATGTAAGAAGAGTGGAGTGGGTAGCATATCACTCCCTGACCGCAAGATATACTATAAAGCTGTGATCATCAAAACACCATGGTACTGGCACAAACACAGACAGGTGGACCAATAAAATAGAACAGAAACCCCAGAAACAAACCCGAAAGTTTATAGCCAACTGATTTTTGACAAAAGATACCAGTCAACCCTTGGGAAAAGGCAAACCTCTTTAGTAAATGGTGCTTGAAAAAACTGGGTATACACTTGCAGAAAGATGAAACTGAATCCTCATCTTTCACCATTAA
>NW_006204113.1:6320421-6407183 GCF_000334495.1 Tupaia belangeri chinensis
TAAAACTACTGGTGGAAAATACTGGAGAAACTCTGGGAAACATTGGAGTAGGCAACAACTTATTAAATAAAACTCCCAAAGGACAGCCAGTAATCTCTAAAATAGACAAGAGAGACAATATCAGACTAAGATGTTTCTGTACAGTAAAGGACACAGTAAGAAGTGTGAATGGACAACCTAAGAATGGGAGAATTTTTTTTTAAAATATGCCTCAGAAAAGGGGCTGATAACCAGAATACACAGAGAACTCAAGTGGCTTACTCAATAAATAAATAAATAAATAAATAAATAAATAAATAAAATAAAGATTAACCCAATTAAAAGATAGTAAAATAAACTGAACAAAAATCTCTCTAAGGAAGACATATGAACATACGAGGAAAAGCTCAACATCCTTCATCATAAGGGAAATGCAGATTAAAACCACAATGAGATACAGCCTAACCCCTGTCACAATAACAAAGATTAAAAATGCAAAAAGTGGTAAGTGTTGGCGGGGATGTGGTGAAAGGGGAACTCTCCTACACTGTTGATGGTAATGTAAACTGGTTCAGTCACTGTGGAAAACCATATGGAGGTTACTCAAAGATTTACAAATAGAACTACCATTTGATCCAGCATTCCCACTTCTGGGTAGCTACCTTAAGGACAGGAAGGTGCTCAATCCAGAAAGCACTTGCACAGCAATGTTTATTGCAGCATTATTCATAATCGCTAAGACATCAAACCAACCCTAATGTCCATAAGCAGATGAATGGATGGAAAAAGTATGGCACGTATACTCTATGGACTACTATTAAGTCATTAAAAAAAAACAAAAAACAAAAAAACCAAGACCCTGGCATTTGATAGAAAGTGGTCCAATACAGAGATTTATTACTGAGTGAAGCAAGCCAGGCTATGAAAGAAAGATACTGTATGTATCCGCTTAGTATATACCAACTATGCGCACTTTATGGTAGAGATAAAAATATTGGGGGGCATTAAAACAATGAAAATAGCTATGGATGCTGAAAATAGTGTGGAATAAAGCAGGGGGAGGAGGTAAGAATATAAAGAAGGACAGCAAGAGAACAAATAGAGGCATAACAGTGGGACACAGGAGTAGTTTATTACCTGTGGATGATAACATGTACGGTATTCTCAACTGGACTGGTCTGAGAAGTATTTCATATTGTGTAAATTATTTTTACAAGCCAAGTGATATATAGTGATCGAATGTTTAAAAAAGTAATAAAGAATAATAATAATCTGAAAAAATGATGAAAAGCTATTTGATGATGATGATGTGGATAGTAATGTCTTTGTCTTGACTGATATGCATGGTAATCATGCTGGAAAAAGAAATGTAATACACTTTAAGGACACCTGTGATTCAATGTAATATAAAAAAGATTATGATAATAATACATAAAATTACATTTAAAAATATATAGTGGTTAAGACCCAGGGTCAGATTAAGTCTCAGTTCAAGTCTTCCTCAAATGACTTAACTACCTGAGAAACTTTGAGAAAATGCTATAAATTCCCCAAATCTGTTTCCCTTTTGGAAAATGAGGATAATAACACTATCTCACTCAGAATAACCATAAGGATTAAGTGACATAATCCATGAAAAGTGTTTACCCTAGGACCCAGAGCAAAATAAATTATCAACAGATGCTAACAAATGTTCTGTTGTCTTTCTTACACTAGAAAAGAGTGCACCATTGAAGCCAATAATAGTTTACATTGTTCTTAAAAATATTGGAGAAGTAATTTTATCATATCCCTTCTTCATATGAATAAGTCAATTTTCTCAACTCAGTCTCTAAGTTCTCCCCAGAGTTGTCCACCACTAACAGAAGAGCCATTATTGAAAACTGTAGGATTAAAGAATATTACATTAACGTTGTTTTTTGTTGTTGGTGTTGCTGCATATCAGTTGTGGGTGACTCAGTAAATTCAGTCTGACACTGAATTGAAAGAAAAGGCAGCTATTTATTAAAAAATGCTGTTGCTTTGTATTCTGTTATGTGACTATTGAGAAGCACATAAAAATCAAGAGGGAATTTCTGAACTAGTGTTATAACATGGTGCTTTCTGCAAGTAGAAAATTAAAAGACTGGTTGTCAGCTCAACTGTAACCTAGAACAATGCAAAAGCAAAACAAAACTGCCTATTACTGGGGTTGGGTAGTCCTGATGCAGAGTCAGGGAAATGCTTCAGGTAGATACTGCTGGTAAGAGACTGCCTCTCTTGGCAGGGTGTATATGGAGTCTTTGTCATAGGGCTCCAGGGTTTAAAGGGTGAAGGTTCCCAAGTGCTAGGACTCTATAATCAGTCTTTCTCTGTGTAGAAGGTAAAGTGAGTTTCATCTGAAGAAAGGTATCACTCCCATGTTCATATGCCCTTCAGCCTGAAAGATAGTTTTACAGAACTGCATGATTTGAACCTGGTCTCCTTTCTGCTTAAGAACATTGTGGATGGGGGGAAATTCCACCACTCTGGTGGAATACTGGATATTGCTCTCCTTTATGAAGATGATTAACAAGCTGAGAAAAAGGGAGTCCAGTTTCAGAGACTTTTACGATCATTTGGTAGCAAAACTAATGGGTACGTGTTATGGAGGGCAGGGATATTTAGCATAAGCCTCCTGCCACAGAGGTCCCACTCAGATTTAGATGTTTGTTCTTATCTCACATGAGGTAATACATACAGCTATCGAAAACTTATGAAAAGCATCCTTTTTTTCAGGAAATTTTTTTTTTCATTTTCAACAATTTTTTATATATTCAATCCTACAGCTTGCAAAATAAAAGTGTCCATTTTTAAGTGAACATTTTGTTAGGTGAAAAATTCAAAGTACTGATGTACTCAGTAAAAATACATAGTTTTTAAACATCACAATTTGTGCAAACCTTTGTCATTTGATAACGTAAAGATGAAGAAAATAATTTAGAAGTCCTGTTCCGTGGTTTCTTTCAACCCTGAGAGACTCTTGATTGCAGGATCAATAGATGTTCTTTAGACACTTGTTTTGTTTGTATTTTTTGTTAATTCTTTTCCCAAGAGCTAATAAAAATTATTTTTAAATGTCAATGTCACAAGGTTTCTAAGGAGGACTAGCTAAAATATTTCCATTAAGACTTAGGTTAGGAAGGTGGATTTAGGGCTGGTAAGAGGGAAAGCTGAAGACTCATGGGCAGGCAAAATTTGACAGTGTGTGTCAGTTGTGGGGATACTCCTAACAGCACTTTTGCCTACTCAAGTTTAAGTGACTGCCTTTCAATTTTCATGGGGAGGACTACTACGATACAGTATATTACACCCTCTAAGGGCCCTGCTTGGACAAGATCAAACCCAGCCATTTCATTTGGCAGCTATGTGACTGCATCCGAGCCTCTCTGCTTCTGAGTGACCACAGAGAACTCAAACCTGTTTTTGTTTTGTTTTGTTTTATAGTTTTTAAAATCTCTATTTCTCTGCCTGTCTCACAATTGGCTAATATAAGAATCTCCTTACTCAACTCAAAGACAAGAAGGAAATGCAGTTATTTTGTTTTTCTCTTTTTAGGCCATAACAGAATCATGGCACTGGAAAAAAAAAAAAATCTGCATATTCCACATGCAATTGGGCTCTCCCAGAGAAAATTTAGAATGAGCAAGAGTCCATTGCTAGTTCTATTGCAACAAGATTTTCTTTTAGAGGAATGCTAACAGGTGCATACTGATTGAAATCTGGAGGAGAGGGACTGGGCATAAGTCAACAGAAGCTGTCTGGCTTTTGTGAGGCATTTGTCACAGACAGTGCTACTGGAAACAAAGCTTACACCCTGATCTTAGAACAAGCTAAGCAAGGAGAAGCTCCCTTTCTTCATGCATACACCAAGGGCTGGCTTTCCACGGTAAAGCACTGGAACTCCTGCTGCTGGGGATAAAGCAGATCAGATGCTAATGCCTCCTGCCTGTGCAGGATGGTTCTGAACATCTTTCTACAAGAGGGAGATTGCTTTCAGCTCAAAGAAATCCGGCTTTATCTTCTTGGCTACAGAGTGTTATTAAACGAGTGCCCTTGTTGAGGATACAAAGGAGTGAAGGTGGTAGAAGGAGAGGCAAACAGATGAATAAACTGAACTTTCAGATTCAGTACACAGAACCTGCCCATGGTCAGATGAGATTTTAAAAGTAGGTAGGATTACCATCCCCCCTGGGGGGTGATTTCTCGCTTTCTATCTCTATGTCTCTCTCTGTCTGTCTGGCGAGCGCACACGCCCTATAGCGAAAAACCTCTAAAAAAAAAAAAAGTAGGTAGGATTGGCAGCTTCTCACTTGGATAATTTTTTTTTTTTTTTTTTTTTTTCTTTGAAGACATAAGGTACCTATTCATTTGTGTATTCCTAAACTATGAGAGTGACAGTTCAAAAGCCATCAAACATGTATTTAACAGGATTTGAACTAAACTATTAAGGGACTGCAGCATTTGCTCAAGTCAGTTGCATTTTAATTTAATGTGCTCAAAATGTGTGCCAACTGAATGTCTCTCCTAGACCCTCAGCTCAGCTCTAATGAGTCATAATCCCTGGGCTGGACCACAGAAGCAACCTCTACCCCCACACTAGTCTAGCTCACCCACTCACCCAGACCCAAATGAATATTAGACATGCTAAGGGTGGAAATACACTGCCTAGAATTTCCAGGAGGGATTCATCAATGAAAATCAATTTGGACTGTCCCTCATCTGAATCTTCCCATTCACACTGCATTTTCACCCCAATTCTTTATGATTTAGTATTGTTTCCATAATGTCTGTATTTTAAAATTGCTCATTTGCATGTGGGTATGTTTTCCTTTCATGGTGTGTTTTCCGCACTGTTACTGCAATTGTGTTCTCTAGCTCTGAAAGGAGCCCTTGAGTTTCAGGTCTGCCCTGTCAATGCCCAGGTCATACTCCACAAGAGTTCAGAATATCATCACAGCCTACCTTCTCTTTTCACTGTTATTTCTCTCAGTCATAAAGACTTCTCAGGACTAAAATGTAACTCTAGGGATAGCCCCTTAGTGCAGTGCTCAAGCACTGTGAAACTGGGAGCCAGATCCCACATGGCCAAGGAAGTTAGAATTCAGTTTCAATCCATGGCTTGAAAAACACTCTGAATGGAGAAGGGATTGTAGCATGGCTATCCCCCCAAGGGGTGATTTCTCGCTTTTCCTCTCACTGTTTCTCTCTCTCTCTGATGAGTGTATGTGCCCTATGGCAAAATAAATAAATAAATAAATAAAGGACAAAAACCAAAAGAATTCTTTAAAAAAAAAATACTCTGGGCACATGTGTGTGCCTGTCAAAAATCCAGAGAAAAAAGGGGTGCAGCATAACCACATTCCGTTGGAGGAGGATTTATCTCTTTCTCTCTCTCTCTTTCTTTCTCTTTCTCTGTCTCCCTGGTGAGTGCACATGGCCTTTAGCAATTAAAAAAAAAAAAGATGAAGCCAGCAGATGGCATAGCGGTTACATCACTGGACTCCCACATGGCCCACTGTAGTTCAAGTCTCAGACCCAGTGCCTTGAAAATCATGGCCCCACTGTGGTTCAAATCTCAGACTCAGTGACTTGAAAATAATGCCAGGCACATATAAATGCGTGCCCAAGATTACAGGAAAAGAATGGAGAAGAAGGAACTGCAGTGTGGCCATCCCTCATGAGGCTGATTTCTCATTTTCCTCTCTCACTGTCTTCCTGTCACTCTCTCCCGCAACAAAGATCTTAAAAAAAAAAAAAGAAGAGTAACTTCACTCCCATTAGAAAGACATTCTTATTATTGGTGAAGAAGTTAGTAATATTAATTAAATATTTATTTACCTAGCAAATAAATATATAGACTAAAAAGAACAAGTAAAATGATAGATATTCATCATGGGTTATGTCTATTAAATAAATGTTATACTCTGCATGATGAATGTTTTTAATAATATTCAAAGGTTTTCAGCATGTAATATTAAGGACAGTTTATAAAATTTTTAAAATCTGATGATCCACTTTGAGCTCAACATCTTTTGTCCCAAAATGCTACCTGTGCCACCTAAAAATGAGAGTAAGAGAAACTAAGGCAAAAGAAATAAAAAATAATAAAATTTGAAGTGAACTGGAGAAGGAAGAAAAGAAAGCAAGAGTATAAACAAAAATAAATAAAAGTATTAAAAAGGTGAAAGGACATGACTTCAAAGAGTTTATTAAGTGGCCTGAGACCCAGCCTTGACCAGCTGGCTCCTCAGTATTCTTACCAAAGTGTACTTTATCAGGGACTCAGTGAGGTCTCTGTCTCAGTGGTTGGCCATAAGTGTTCTAAAATCATTGGGATTGTGCCAAGGGCAGCAGAGTTTTGGAAAAAGAACTCCTCAAATAAGGATAATGGTTAGAAAAAAATGAATTGTTTTGTTTTGTTTGCCAAATAAGAGAAGCCTTTTCCCTGGCCAGACAACCTAGTATGATCCTGCATATAAGGAGATAATTAGGTGGCAATTAGAAAATTAGATTTAGAAAATTAGAATTAGAGAATAAACTAGGAAATTAAACTGCAATGAGAATGCATCATAAGCCATAGAGATGCAAAAAATAGTGAACTTTTTAATTTTCTGTATTGCAATTAAATTTCTATTTCTAGTCCCTCTTTTGTCAAGATATTGGAATGTTTGACCTACTTCAATTTATCTGCTCTTCGCAGCTTTTTTTTGTATATGACTCTGAATATCAAGGAATGAGAACTCGTCACACTTGGTTCAGCTTGTCATTGTTAAATCATCCTTTGTGCCCATCCACAATTGTCTTGTCCATAGAGCTTTCTTTGAGTCATTGATGGGTACAAAGGAATATTCCTGAACCTTCTGTGCCTTCCTGAAGTATTGGAAATATCTGTGAGGTTGCTTTAGCTTCATTTGTATAACACATCACACAGCCATTTCCCTTTTATGGAATCTTGCTACTTCTCCACAAATTCTTTCCTTCCCTGTATCTGTGAATATGCAATATGAATTTGTCTTGCAAGTCCTTAAGACTAGCTCTGTAGTTTGTTTTAGCCAAGGTACATTCAGAAAAATTGCCATAAGCAGAGACTTGAAAAGTGTTTTTCCATGGCAACTCACTACACTTGAAAGCTTGAGGCCAGCACAAAAACAATGTGAATAAACCTGAGCCAGGCTTTGGTCCTCCTCACTCTTCACTCGGTCTCAGAAGATGGTCAGGACTTAATCTCTTACCAGACTTAGCACAAGGCAATAATTACAACGCTAAATGTGGAGGTTTAATTGCTGTATGTCAATGTCATAAACTGGAAACTTGATATTGTTTAGTTGACAATTCTCACCAGATGGATATCTGGAGTCAGAGCAATCCTTGCTAAAATCCCAGCAAGAGTTTGTATAGAAGTTGACAAATGGGTCCCAAATCATATAGAGAAAGAAAAAGACCTAGCGCTGGTATGTGGACCAGAAGTTGAGGCAGCCAGATCCCACATAGCTGACCTTGGGGTTTGAGTCCTGGACCTGGCAACTTGAAGGGCACGCCAACCAAGTGTGTCTGCCTAGGCTTCCAACAGGATGGAGAGGTGAAGGTGAAAATTGTGGCGTAACCACGCCCCACTGGGGCTGCTTTCTCCCTCTTCCTCTCTCTCTGTCTCTGGCAAGCACTCATTCTCTGGCCAAATAAAAATTAAAAACTAAATAAAAAAGACTTAGGTACCAGCAGTTGGCATAATGGCTATGTCACTGGACTCTCAGGTAGTCGACCACGGTTCGCGTCCGGGACCCGGTGGTTTAAAACTCACGTCGGGCGCGTGTGCATGCGTGCCCAAGATCCCAGAGGAGAATGGAGGAGAAGGGATTGCGGCATGATCATCCCTCCAGGGGGGTGATTTCTCACTTTCTTTCTCTCTGTCTCTCTCTGTCTCTCTGGTGAGCGCACGTGCCCTATAGCAAAAACGTCTCAAAAACAAAAACAGAAACAAAACCTAGATAAGCAGGACTTACAACTTCTTAATTTCAAAACTGATTACTTCAAGATGATGTGGCACTGAGTCTAAGAGTAGACATGCAAATCAACGCGATAGAGCAGAACATCTAGAAATAAACCTTCACATTTATAGCCAACTAATTTTTGTTAAAGAGGCTCAAGGAAATTCAATGAATGGTCTTTTTAACAAAAAGTGCTTGGGAAATTGGATGTTCAGATTCAAAAACAAAATAAAAGAAAAAAAATACCTCAAGTTAATATAGAAAATACCTTAAAATGAATGAATCATGGAACTACATGTAGAACTATAAGCATAAAACTTACAGAGAAAAATATGCATGGCCTTGAGTTTCAAGTTTTTAGATACAACACCAAAATCATAAGCTACAGAAATAAATAAATAGATGGCAAATGGGACTTGATCAAAACTTTAAAAATCTGGTATTTGAAAGCAATTTCAGAACAAGAAGATAAGCCAAGGACTGGGAGAAAGGTTTTATAAATCATATACTGATTATTGGCTTTGTATCTAGCATATATCACGAATGTATAACTCCATAATAACAAAACTGAATTTTTAAAATATGGAATAAGATTTAAATAGACATTTTACTGAAGAAACACACAAATTCAGAATAAGCACGTAAACAAAAGCCCACATTTAATGATGGTGACAGTGTAGTGGTAATTTATAACAATTTTCAAGACTGGCAATAATAAATGAGAGTCTGGAGAAAAGAAAATTCCCTTACGTTGCTAGTGGGAATATAAAACTATTTGGGAAAACAGCTTGGCAGTTCTTTTAAAAGTTAAGCATATACTTTCCATACCATGTAGCCCAAAAATCCTACCCTATATATCTTCCCAAATAAATAAAAGCAACTGAAAATGTAGCAGTATTCATAATAGTCAAACACTTTAAAAGTGAAATGTTTATCTACTAAAGAATAAATGAAAATTGTGGCGTAACCACGCCCCACTGGGGCTGCTTTCTCCCTCTTCCTCTCTCTCTGTCTCTGGCAAGCACTCATTCTCTGGCCAAATAAAAATTAAAAACTAAATAAAAAAGACTTAGGTACCAGCAGTTGGCATAATGGCTATGTCACTGGACTCTCAGGTAGTCGACCACGGTTCGCGTCCGGGACCCGGTGGTTTAAAACTCACGTCGGGCGCGTGTGCATGCGTGCCCAAGATCCCAGAGGAGAATGGAGGAGAAGGGATTGCGGCATGATCATCCCTCCAGGGGGGTGATTTCTCACTTTCTTTCTCTCTGTCTCTCTCTGTCTCTCTGGTGAGCGCACGTGCCCTATAGCAAAAACGTCTCAAAAACAAAAACAGAAACAAAACCTAGATAAGCAGGACTTACAACTTCTTAATTTCAAAACTGATTACTTCAAGATGATGTGGCACTGAGTCTAAGAGTAGACATGCAAATCAACGCGATAGAGCAGAACATCTAGAAATAAACCTTCACATTTATAGCCAACTAATTTTTGTTAAAGAGGCTCAAGGAAATTCAATGAATGGTCTTTTTAACAAAAAGTGCTTGGGAAATTGGATGTTCAGATTCAAAAACAAAATAAAAGAAAAAAAATACCTCAAGTTAATATAGAAAATACCTTAAAATGAATGAATCATGGAACTACATGTAGAACTATAAGCATAAAACTTACAGAGAAAAATATGCATGGCCTTGAGTTTCAAGTTTTTAGATACAACACCAAAATCATAAGCTACAGAAATAAATAAATAGATGGCAAATGGGACTTGATCAAAACTTTAAAAATCTGGTATTTGAAAGCAATTTCAGAACAAGAAGATAAGCCAAGGACTGGGAGAAAGGTTTTATAAATCATATACTGATTATTGGCTTTGTATCTAGCATATATCACGAATGTATAACTCCATAATAACAAAACTGAATTTTTAAAATATGGAATAAGATTTAAATAGACATTTTACTGAAGAAACACACAAATTCAGAATAAGCACGTAAACAAAAGCCCACATTTAATGATGGTGACAGTGTAGTGGTAATTTATAACAATTTTCAAGACTGGCAATAATAAATGAGAGTCTGGAGAAAAGAAAATTCCCTTACGTTGCTAGTGGGAATATAAAACTATTTGGGAAAACAGCTTGGCAGTTCTTTTAAAAGTTAAGCATATACTTTCCATACCATGTAGCCCAAAAATCCTACCCTATATATCTTCCCAAATAAATAAAAGCAACTGAAAATGTAGCAGTATTCATAATAGTCAAACACTTTAAAAGTGAAATGTTTATCTACTAAAGAATAAATGAATAAATATAATATAATACAACAAAATGTAAAAAAATATAGCATACCTAAATAGATGTATGCATTCTTTTTCTCTGGAGAACTCTGACTAATCCCTTATAAATATGGATGCAACATGGAAAAATCTTCAGCGAGTACTAGGAAACAAACACTGCCTCATATAAAAATGATAATACAATGTGATCAAATGGGAATATCCTAGGTATGTAACATGACATATCGATAAGTGCAAAAAAATTATGATCATCTCAACAGATGTAAAAAAAAAAATCTAAAAAGTCAATACTCTTTTGTTATAACTAAACTTTACAAACTAGAAATAAAAGAAAATTTCTTCAACATGATAAAAGAGAATTGTGAAAAAACTGACAGCCAACATCATATTTAATGGTGAAAGAGTGAAAGCTTCTTCTCTATGATCAGGAATAAGACAAGAATGTCAGTTGCTATGACTCATATTCAACTAATGACTATTATTGGGCGAGAAAAAGAAACAAACAGCATCCAGAAAAGAAAGGAAGAAGGAAAACTATTTCTATTCATAGATCCAGAATACTGTGTATGATAAAGCCTGATGAATACACACACGTACATGCACATACAAATACTAGAGCTAATAAAGTAATTGTGCAAAGTTGTAGGATACAGGATCAACATTAACAAAGGGTTGTGTATCTATGTACTATCAATGAATAATATGAAAACAAAATTGAAGAATAGCATTATTCTTAATTCCATTTAGAGTATCATCAAAAAGAATAAAAAATTAAGACAGTTGGGAATTAATTTGATAAAAGGAGTATAGAATGTGTATATTGTTTACTACAAAATATCACCAAACATAATTAAAGAAGGGTTAAATAAATTGAAATTTTATAATCATAGATTGGAAGATATAATATTGCTATGTATTATTATGATGTCAGTACTCCTTAGGTTGATGTACAGATTCAAGCAATTCTAATCAAAATCCCAATTATCTTTCCTTTGATAAGAAATTAATTAAACTGGTACTGACAATGATATGGAAACACAAAGAACACAAAATAGGTAAAAACAATTTTGAAAAAAGAATTCTTGGCTCATACTTCCCAATTTCAAAACTTTGTTATAAAACTACAGTAATCCAAACAATATGGTACCTGAAAAAGAATAAATATAATCATCAATAGTATAGGATGGAGAGTCTACAAGTCAACCCCCTTGATGGTTAATTGATTTTCAACAAACAGTGTTGAGACAAGTTGTTGTCTACTTACAAAAGAATGAACTTGGGTTTCTACCTCCCACCCTATACAAATATTAGGTCATTGAAAAAGGCATGATGTGTTTTTCTATGCAAAAAATTCATGATGACTTTCCCAGCAAATGAATAATAACCCAAAATAGACCTAAGTTATAGAGCTAAAATTTTAAAACTCTTAGAAAAAAAATATAGGTTTAAAATTGTGACTCAGATTAGACAAGTTTCCTAGATATGACACCTAAAGAACAAAGAAAGAAAAATTAATTAGACTTCATTAAAATGAAAATCCTGCAGACATCTAAAGACATTATAATGTGAAAAGAAGACAACCCATAGAATGGGAAAAAGGGTTTTCAGATTATGTATCTGAAAATTATCTAATATTAAGAATATATAAAGTACCTTCTGATTCAACAATAAGAAATCAAATGACTCAGTTAAAAAGTGGTCAATGTGCTTGAATAAATATTTATTCAAAGAAATGGACAATATAAGCACATGGGAAAATGCTCAATATTATTAATTAAGAAAGTGCAAATCAAAGCCATAACGAGATACCAATTAGAATGGCTAAGAACAAACACACAAGCAAAAAATTAAATATTTTAAGTAATAAGAGTTGGAGAATATATGAGAAAATAATATCCCTCATACATTTCTGGAAGATATGTGAAATGGTGCAGTTTACTATGGAAAACAGTTTGACAGTTGCTCAGAAAAGTAACACTGAGTTATAATGTAACCCAGTAATTCTATTTCTAGAGTGTATGCAAGAGAATTGAAAAATGTGTTACCATAAAAACTTATACAGGGACTACATAGCAGCATAATTCATAAAGCCAAAATGTTGACATAACCCAAATGACCAGCAACTGATTTTTGCTATAATGTTGAATGGAGATACAAGGATACATGATATGGTGGCTGAAGAGATTGCTGTAGCATAGAGAGTTATTTTTCTTTTTTGATTTGTTAAAGAATATAAGTAGCACAGCCTAGTTGTATAGTGATTCATAAAGATGCAGCACACAGAGAAAAGGTGATGATGCAAGAGACTAGAGTGAAGTCCTTGAGAAAACAGGAAGCAATGGGACTTAAAGTCTGAGTATAAGATCTAGTTAGTGACAAGAAGAGGGACATGTCATAATGGCAATGAAGAGAAATACCAAGAGTATGAATCTGGTTATATGTAGGTTGGTAGATTTGAAGGTGGCCAAATGAATGGATTTTGGAGGACATGAGGTTTGGTAAAAGAAGAAAGGCAAAACATTCTGGTGAGAGGGACTAATGTGAGTTTACTAGAGAAATGCTGAAGGGCTGTCTAGGTTCTTTCACATGTTCTGAATCTGAACTTAAAATAAGTTGTTTAAAATTAAAATTTATTTCTAGAAATATGATTGTGTAATTTTTAGACACAGAGAGCAGTGTCAGCGAGCTCCCAAGGGTGTGAGATCAAACAGCGAGGGAGTTTGGTTTAAGGAATGTTGAAGTTTTGTGAGATTGTTAGCTAGGAATGGAGATGAGTGGAGAGAGGAGTACAAGAAAATTACAAATACATGAAAATGATCCACCACAATAATGGACCATGGATCCTAAACTGAGTAAAAGGGAAAACGAGTATGTAAGCCTAAAATACCTATGTGGAAAATGGTTAAGATGACTATTGATAGATTGGGAGTTAATGTTTTGGACTTAGCATAAAATATAGGAGATGGTGGTCAAAAGTATTTGAAATTGAGGCTTTGGAAAGATGGTACAGATGTTACTGATAAACATGACTAAGCAATGATTATAAGACTGGGTGACCAAGGTACAGGGGTAAATATAAAAGCCCAGGGTTTATAATGGATCACCCCTATGTCGATCAATGTCACCAAGGAAAATTCCAAATGAGGGATCAAAAGAAAATGTAACCTTATTCTAAAATTATGAGATTTATAGATGACAGCAATATGTAGGTGGTCAAATATGAGGCCAAGTCCTTCAAATGAATAGGGGTATTTAAAAGAAAATATTCTGGACATGATGACCAGAACCAAGAAACAATCTTCTCTCTTGGACTTGTGGTATGAAGAATATGAGGGTAGGATAACTTCACAGAGCCTTGAGGGAAGCAATGAATTTAGTAGAGGGTCAATATCTTATTCATGGCAAGAAGAAAAGACCAATAACTGAAGAGGTTAAAGAGACAGCATTTTTTTATGATGGCATATTATACAATTTCAAGGGTTTTCAGGGTTTTAGGGAACTAAGAAAAGACATGGAACTAAATCGATGTAGGGTATATATACAGTCATATGGAGAAAAAAATCAACCGTACTGTAGAAATGGAATTTCAGACTTTTAATAGTAACTGAGGTAAGCAAGAACATAGGGAATGCTTGGTTCTTTTCAAACTATTTCTCTAAGATAAATAAGTTCTACTAATATCTTCTTTTGGGGATTGGTTGGAATGTTGAATGACACAGTCCCTATGGCATAGCTTAGTGGTTTTCCAAGGACATCTATGGAAGCACCTTGTTTCTTAATGCAGGATAGGTGGTAGCCAGGTGAACATAGAGCATTAAAGTCCTATTTAATTTCAGAATCTATTGTTTTAAATTAAAAAAAAATGTGCTATTAAAATGAGTTTCTGTCCATTGTATTGAATGTCATAAGGAGAACTCTCATAGTCTTGCTAATCAGTAATTCCTTAATGGGAAAAGACTGAGATTTACATTTTCTCCATTTTAGACGAATCTACTCCCTTGCATTTGGGTAATACAAAAGGAACAAACTGTACAACAGCAGGGCATTTAGCAAAATCAGTCTGATGTACTTAGTGTGGTCTATGAAATTTAAAGAGGACCTACATAACAAGGTTGTGAAGGCCTTTATTTTCTCCCCCTCTCCTACCTAACACATTCATTTCCAAATGTCAATGTTAATATTTTTCCACCTGAACTTGCTAAAATGGTGCAGAAGGATTATAACCTTATCAATAACGTCAGAAGAAAAAAAAAGTCGCTGCAAGATTTAATTTTCAGATCCCATGAATTTCTATTGATTTGGGAGTACACAGCCAGGAGTAGTGAGAAAGTAATCTGCAATTTGTATCAAGGATGCCTATTTCAAACGCCTTTGTGTTCCAAAACTGTTACATTGCAAAAAAAAAAAAAAAAAGGTAACACTGCTGATGGCAAAACCCATGAGAATCTTCCTAGAGATTATATTTTTGTAAACCAGTTTTAGTTGTGAAAATAAGAGTGATACCCTAGGAAAGCTGTGAACTTACGTGTTTTTTCAAAGACAATTGTATGTGAAGCTGTAGAAAGAAGGAAACAAAACACATTCCAAATGACCTAAAAAGAAAATTTACATTAAGGTTTTTTTTTTTTTTTTGTACTTTTCCTTTAGACTTAACCCTTTGGGCTTGAAAATGCCCAGTTGTTAAAATTAACTAAGAACTAAAATAAAAGAAGGGGAAGGGGACTGTGGAATAAAACTTTAACGCACAATTATGTCATTGAATATTTCCATGTATATCTGATTTTTCAGGTTCAACTACAATAAAAGTAGGATGCTTATAAATCAAACAAATAAGAATTATACAATACTTGCCTTAAACATGGTTTTTATTTGGTTTAGCTACAATATCTATTTCTAGATCAAAGGCAAAATGGAATGACAAGTAGTAGTGTGAACTCACTAGGTTCACACAACTAGAAAAACGGGTAGCAAAGTCTATACCAGTAGAGAACTCATCCTGCACTTGCAGGGAGAACATATATTAAATAATACACAAAGAAATCTAAATATTGCTTGTAAGCCTTCTTATATCATAGTTCAAATTGCCTAGGATCCGTAGGAGAAGGTCATAGCCCACAATGAAAGTTGCTTTAAATGAACAAAGACACATGTTCTAGAGAGAAGGTGGTTGTGGGCTCAAGAATGTGGACAAAGCTGACCCAGACAATGCAAACTTCAAGGACATGGAATGTATCACTGTTTTTGCTCAAAAAACAAGTCATCCTCAAATTACATGTTGGTATATGTTTGGATTTGATAAAATAGAAACATTTTCTCATTGATTCATTATCTTACATTGGAAAAAAATTTCTATTGCAGTTGACAGATTATACTAAGGAAATTTAAATATTTCTGCTGTCTCTCTCTAAAAAAGAGGGAAAGTGAGAAAGTAAGCTGCTAAGCCAGGACTGGAACTACAGTTGGCCATGTGGGAGTCCAGCAGCTTAACCACCATGCCATCTGCTGACCCCACTTATTGATTGTTTTTAATGCAAGTATTCCTTATTTACTATTATTTTTCATCATCTTGCATTTGGCTACTCATAACACATTTGGTACAGAAAAAGCAGAATAAATACTTGATTCCCTTTATTTTGTGGTTTTCAAAATAAGAAACTGGTTCCCGGGAACCAGCAGTTGGCGTAATGACTATGTCGCTGGACTCCCACGTAGTCGACTGCGGTTCGCGTCCCGGACCTGGTGGCTTGAAACTCACGCCGGGCGCGTGTGTGTGCGTGCCCAAGATCCCGAGAGGAGAATGGAGGAGAAGGGATTGTGGCGTGACCATCCTCCCTGGGAGGTGATTTCTCGCTTTCTGTCTCTCTGTCTCTCTCTGTCTGTCTGGCAAGCACATGCACCCTATAGTGAAAAAACCTCTCAAAAAAAAAAAAAGAAACTGGTTCCCACTATCTTTCAGTAATAGCTGAGCCTTTTTCTCCTAACCCTTTCTCCCCCAGTTTGACCTTGGAGTGGTATAAATGAGCAACCAGCCAATTGGAGAGGTTGTTAATGAGGGAGGTGAAAGAAGGCAACCAGAAACTGATTATCTACCACAGTCTTCTAACCTTGAAGCGGGCTCCATCTTGGAAAGGGGGAGGGGGACTTTAATTTGAATGGTTTTAGAGTTTTTATATCATCTATCATTAATGCTAGAATATGAGAAAAGTACTTTATTTATTATCTGAAAATGATTGGGAAAACAAAGGTAACTACCTGAGATTACATATACTGGAAAACCATGGATCTATAAAGCGAGTTTAGTGGGAAGACAAGAGAGGAGATTAGCTTTTCCATGACTGCATCCTTCTAAGTTTAACTTTTTCTAAAACATAGATATGTTCAGTTATTATGTCAAAAGGGCATAGAATGGGGCCAGCAGGTAGCATGGTGTTTAGAGTGCTGGATTCCTAAGGGGCCGGCCATGGTTCAAGGCCCAGACCTGGGGCTTGCTTTCTTACTTTCTTTCTCTCTGGTGAGTGCAAGGGCCTTGTAGCAAACTAAAAATTAATAGTAATGATAGATAAAATTAAATGAATATTTAAGAAGAAAAGGTATATAGTGCTTTCAGGGAATAAAAGAAATGAAGATTATCTACTGATAATTCAGGCCCCTAGTCTTGAGTAGAGAGGCAAGGAGCAGGCCTTCAGAAGAAGACTCCTCCATTGTAGCTGAGAACTAGTGCTTTCAGGGAATAAGAAAAATGAAGATTGTCTTCTTTTTTTTTTTTAGTAATTTTTCTTTCTTTCTTTTTGTTTTTTTTTACACTTTTTAAGGTAAAGTATTTTCTTGGCTTTCAGATCCTCTTTTATCTTTCTAATAATCCCTTTTCCTGTCTCCCACTTAGGAGAGACAAGGACAGGCCTTCAGAAGAAGACTCCTCTACTGCGACTGAAAACTAGTGCTTTCGTGTGGCACACTTGCATGCTGCTCAGTTTTCATTTTTTGCTTTTAAAAAGAAATAGTAAATGTTTTATTTTTCTCTTTTTCTCTTTCTCTCTTCTTTTCCCTCTTTCTTTATTTTCTTTTCTTTGTCCTTTTACCTCATCACTTTGCTGCTCAATCTCCATGCACTGAGTGTCTAGACAGCTCTAAGGGAACTGTAGCCAAACACCTGAATACTATTAAAGTCAACATGTTCCTCAATACCCACTGCATCTGTTGCACAAAGGGATAAAAATGGAATGGCAAAGAGATTGCAGATCACCTCATCCTGCATGCCCCTGAATGCTCAGATGGAACTTTTAGAAATTAGGAAGAAATGTATAACCCATTAGATTACTAGAAATCACCACAAAGGCACAAGAAATATGAGAAACCAAGATAATACCTCTCCCCCAAGGAAAAGAATAATTCCTCTTCATTCTCAGACAGTACAATGGAACTTGTGGAAATATCTGATAAAGAATTTAGAATATTTATAGTGACAAAGCTGACTGAGATGCAAGAGAAGAGAGACAATGACCTTCAGAAGAGGCAGGAGAATTGAGATTAGGAGTTCCAGGAGGTGAGGAAGATCTTGCAAGAGCTGAAAAAGGAAATATAAACCATAAAAAAGAACCAAACAGAACTGTTAGAGATGAAGGCTATAATAGAGAAGTCAAAACCTCCTTTGAAATGATTAAAAGCAGACTAGACCATGAAGAAAATTGAATCTCAGATGTAGAAGACAGGATCACTGGACTACTAAAATCCATCACAAAAACTGAGAAAATAGTCCAAAAAAATGAGAATAATATATGAGAAATACTAGATATAATTAAATGTCCAAATATCCAGATAATTGGTATCCCAGAAGGTGAAAAGACTAATAAGGGCATTGATAATCTATTCCATGAAATCCTGGAAGAAAACTTCCCAAACCTAGAGAGGCATTCAAGGATCCTGGCCCAAGAAATACAAAGGACCCTAAATAGAATCAATCCAAGAATATCTTTTCTAAGACATGTTATAGTCACATTGATCCAAACCACAGACAAAGACAAGATACTCAGACTGGCAAGAGAGAGATGTGAAGTTACCTACAAAGGGTATCCCATCAGGGTAACAGCAGACCTCTCATCAGAAACAATGTGAGCAAGGAAAGAATGGGAAAATATATTCAAAGTGTTGCGTGAAAAACAATTTCAACCAAGAATACTATACCCGGCAAGATCATCCTTCATATAGGAAGAGAAGACAAGAACATTCTCAGATAAACAAAACCTGAAAGAATTTACCGACACCAGACCAGTTCTCCAAGAAGTTCTGAAGGGAGTGTTATATTAGGAAAACTAAAGTTTGACACACAGAAATAAGAGTTAAAAATATCTAAGAAAAGGGCTAGCTTAATTGTAGGGACAAGTCCAGAGTTGAATATTATCTTTTAGAACTTAAATGGAAAGCTCAGACCACAATAGAAGTCAGATTAAATACATAAGACTGAACTAGAGAAATAGAATTTTATGCCTTTTCACTAAAACAATACTGGTCTTTTTTTGTACTCCAGAGATAAGATTTTTCTCTTTTCTTTTATTGTCAACAGATCCATGTACCTACTATAAAAACAGAATCCTAACCTGTTTCCTGGCTTTAAGTCTTAAGCAAAGTTCTCTTAACATTTTTGATTTTGATTTATTGAAGCTAAAACTGCCTTTCTTGAACTAAAAAAAAAAAATTAAAAATACCTATTTAGTGACCACAGTAAGCTACATAGCCTCAGCTAGGTGCTACTTTATAGTATATTCATTCTACTCACAGTTTCATGCCTAAAGTCAAACATTTGTTCACAGATATTTATATATCAGCTGAACTTGCTATTGAAAGTAGTTAGATCAATTAAGGTATTTTGTTAACCAATAAAATGTGTGTGTGTGGTGGGGGAAGGGGGGAAGGAATGGAAAGTAACTGCAGATACCAGAGATAGTGTAGAAGAAGAACAGGAAATGGCAGAGGGTGAGAAATAAGAAGGAAGTAAATACATATATAAGAAACAAGAAATGGAAAATTATTTTTTGGTGATAACATGTATTACTTAGCCACTATACGGTGTATTCTGGATGGGAAACTGCATTTTGTATGTTGTGATGATGTTCAATGGATGAGTGTAAAATAAATAAATGATCAAAAAAAAATAACAACAACCAAAAAAAATGGCATAGAATGAATGGTAAGCCCATGGAAAAAATATGCCTCATTAGTGGCACTAACTATGCCTGGGCAGAGTATATGGCAAACATTCCTAATTTAGGCTACTTGTAACAATGATACTGTATTTATTAGTCATATAATCATTCAAACTTTGATAGTCTAATATATGCCAGACATTGTTAATAAATAAGACAAATAATTCTCTGTTTTAATAGAACTCATACATGGGTAAAGACAATAAGAAAATAAAAAATTAGAAATTTTAAATTCTAGTAAATGTTACAAAAAATTAATCTAGGAAATATGACAGAATGTGTGTGGAGGAGGAGGTAACGGGTCTTAACAGGAGTAGTTATGGAAAATATCTTTGAGCTGAAACTTAAGTATCTAGAAGGAACCAGACATATGAAAAGTCTGGGGAATATGGGTACTGTAAGCAGAAGGAACGTCAAGTGTAAAAGGCCCTGAGACAGGGAGAAACAGGATAGGTTGGGAAAAGCCAAATGGACCAATAGAGTTGGAGCAGAGAGAGGTGGAGGAATAGTAAAACGAGGTTGAGGAATTAATAGAAGCTTTTGGACACCACAGTACTGCTGTGCTAAGTCCTTTTGGGATATCAGAGTTAGAGATCATGGTACCTAACAGTTATGAAGAGTAATAGACTCGACTACTTCCATGCTCAGGATGGCAATCACGTATGTGGAAACCTTCTAATTCGGATAAAGCATGAAGCATACCATATTCCATCTATGTATAGGTGAAACTATTGCTCACTGCATGGGCCTGGTGTGCCTATGGAAATGCTCACATTTTAATGCTACAATTACCATTGAACACAACTCAGACTGTATCTCCATGCTTCTGTGTGTCTTAAGCCTATTGAGACGGAAAGTCCAACTAGAAAGAGAATCATCTATCACAGATGTATTTTACTCTCATATTTTATCAGATACTTCTTGACCTTAGCTTGGAGGATAGTTTCCCAAGGTATCCCAGACTGGCCACTGGATCCACATCTCAGATAATGACTGATAAATTGCTGATAACATTGAAAGCAGTTTCTCCATTTAAGTAAGATAATTGCTTAGTTTAGAAACATTACCTCCTTATCAGAGCTCTTTACTGAAGGTTTCTTGTTTTACCTAGAATTACCTATCAATAGCAAGAGGCAGCATCAGTGCATTTTTCAAAACCCCAGTTTCCAACCATCTTAATTTGAAAGAAAATGATTTTTAAAAACTTTTCATAGTGAATGTTTTAAATGTGTATGTGTGTATGTGTGTGTATGTATGCATTATATATGTGTGTACATATATATGTATATATACACATACACATGCATGCACATATATATACATGTACATATAGTGTGAGTATGTTTATATCTCATATATACACATATACATACACACACACACACATACACATATTTACTTTCTCATTCTTTCCCAAAAAATAGACAGCTAGGATCAGAGGCATATGCCCATGCCAGTGTGTACAAATTGATCAAACTGATCTAGGAACAGAATACCCAATCTTCCATATGGTCTCCATGTTACCACTGACCACCCTGGCATGGTCTATTTGTATATTCTTTTTTGCCCTTGCACAACTGCAAAATATTCTGATAAGCTCAGTGTGTAAGAGAACCAAGATCCACTGTGACATGCCTTGCCTCAGGCAAACATACAAACTGCCCCACTCTCTAAATCCCTGCAGGATGAAATGCAAAATGTCATACATAATTAATGGGGAGTGATGATGCATCCTCTCAGAAAAAAAAGATTAGCACTTTTTAAAATAGCTACTACCAAGAAAGCAAGCCAGATGACAGCCTAAAGCCAAGACTCATGTCTCACAGGGCTAGTGGTTAGAAATCTTTGGATTTATTCCATTTTTTTATTTCATATAAAATTAGTCTATAGAGATTCCTGTTGTAACTTCTGAGGCTCCTTGTAAACACTTTAGCTTAATCCCTCTTCTTTGCCAAAGTCCCAGTAAACTTCCCAGGCAGTCAGCCAGAAAAAAATCTCCTGCAGTGCATAGTTCTTTAATACCAGACCAACCTCTCCAAACTTCTCAAATTTTACACATATCAATCCACAGTGGCTCCAGAACTGTAAAGAATCTAATGCCATCAATTCTCCTATGGAGAACAGATAGGGAATAGTTTCAAGTTCATTGTATTTGAAGCCTATATAAGAAAATTCATCAGGTATTCATTTTTTAAAAAAAAAATACCATTTGTTTTCTTTATAAAAAATATTTTTTTTCCCAAGAGGGCACATGTATGCACTCAAGAGACACAGTGAGAAGGGGTAAAAACAACCCACAATGGGGTATAGTTATGCCAGTATTCCTTCTCCTCTATTCTCCACTATATTGGGATTTTGGTGTGTGTTTTTCAAAACACAATGTCTAAGACTAGAACCAGGCATGGCTAACTATGTGGGATCTGGTTTCCTTAACCCCTAGGCCATGGGCCAGTTTAAACATTTTGAATTTTTTAATTTCTGTCATTCACTAAAATTTCACTAGCACTGGAAACTAGATAAACATTTGCATGTCTAGAGGGGATACGATACATGCTTTATAGTAGCCAAAGTTGCTTATTGTATTGGTTTTTAACCAACTTGACTGAACCCAGGACCCTCTAGAATTAAAGTTATGCCAGATTATATTCTGAATCATCCCAGTTTTGCCAGTGATATTGTCCATGACATTATCCTTGAGGGAGAGAGAGAAGAGAGAATGAGTAATGAGGGGTGCATAAAATAGATCATAATTAAATGTGTCTTCAAATTGAGACCTTTCCTAATTTAGACAATTAAAAAAATTATGAGTAAGAGAGATAGGTATCTTGACAGGCTCTTTGACAGGATCTTGCCCATATTCACCCTTCATAGTCCAGTCTCCCAGTTAGCTAGAACCACAGACATACACTGCCATGCCTGTTTTTAGACTGGCCCAGGAACCAAACCTGGACCTCTCAGATGGCCTCAGCCATTATGCAGCTGTGTCCTTGCACTTGTGCCACCATAGCTGGGCTCCAATTTAGACATTTACACCTTTGAGTTTTTTTAGTGGAACACTGAAAAGTGCCCTAGTAAGAAGCAGTGTCACTTGTAGCCATTGTACATAAAAGCTAATTTGCACTTACACTACCACATGGTAGTTAATTGTTATCCACTAAGGAAATACATGAATAATACCTTTAGCCTGTATGACCCTTTAAAAATATATTTTCTAGCAACATAATCTGCAAGATGTGCTTGTAAATCATAATTACACAGAGAATTTTTCCCTATTTCACTGTAGTTACTTTCTGACCCAGACAGAAAATCATTTGCTCTTCCCAGAAATTTCTGATATTCTTGAACATCTACGACTTTGAAAATTCTCTTTTATCTGGACAGCCTCTCATAACCCACCCCTTTTCTGTCCACCCATTTTTTTTTAATGGTTTTGCCATAAGGTACATGTGCTCACCAGAGAGAAAGAATGACAGTTAGTAGGAAAGTGAGGAATCATCCCTCAGGGGATATGGCCACACTGCAATCCCTTCCCCTCCATTCTCCTCCTGGGATATTGGTCATGGGTAAATACACATTCATCTGGCATGATTTTCAAACTGCCAGGTCTGGATATTTAAGCATGGTTGACCACTTAGGAGTCCAGTATCCTAACCACCATGCCACCAGCTGGCCCCTAGCCCACTCGATTTTAATGAATACATCTCGACAAGCATTTATTAAATAGGCATAATAGGCATAATGAGGGACAGATTAGAAACAGATGCACCCCTCAAAGAATTTTCTGCTAAATCAGGGAGACACATATAAACAAAACACATAATGTGGCTTGGTGAACACCCATCTGGAAATGGTATAGTGGTAGAATGAAGGGGGAAACTTATGCTTGTGAAGCTCAGGAAAGCTTTTTCAGAAGAAAGCACAAGGTACCGAGCAAGCACCCCACCATGTCGAAAGGACAAAGGGCACGGCAGTCACAGGAAGCCATGTGTTGAGACACAGAGGTTTGAAATGCCATGGCACTTTTAGGAACACCACGCAGTTTACTATGGCCAAAGAACAAAGAAGTATGTTTTGTTTATCAGTTTTTAATAAATATGAACAGATAGACCGAGCCCAGCACATGGGATTCTTCATGCAATATACTAAAAAGTTTTGGAATTTATCCTACAGATGAGGAACTATTGAAGGTTTTATAAAAGCTGAAGTGTGACATTGCTAGATTTGTGTTTTAGAAAGATCATTTGGTAAATATACAGATAATATACTAGAGGTGAGTTAGAAGGGGAATTTGAGAAACTAGTTAGCAAACTGTTAATGATCCCAGTCATTACTGAACCCAAATTTGGGTGTCTGATTCTCTAACTGAACCAATAGCTAAGGCACCACAGTTGAGTAGAGAAGGGCCTTTATTCAAGGCATGGGAGGCCAGCTCTGCAGATAGGAAATAAAAGAAAGTCTCAAATCTATCTTACCCAAGTCTGTGGCATATTAGTGTTTATGAATTTGTTGTTAGTAGGGGGTGGTAAGGGCACTTTCTGACTTATTCTTAGGCACAGGGAGGTTGAATTTCAGGAAGACACATGTAGAAGGTCCTACATACCTCTTCATACATCACATGTTCCAAAAATGATGCCTCAGCACAGCAAACACAGGGCTTTCTGGGTGTTCCTATCACTAGGTAAATTTGGGTCACTGCCAAAGGTATATTGTGCCAGCTTGATGATGCTATCTTGGATTTTTCAAGTCCTATTCCATTTCCACAGCTTCCTGGGCAGCCTCTGGAAGATATAAGCTTAGCTTCAACATTAGCATCTTTGTTAAAAGTGAGTGGTATTAATTCCCCCTTTACTTTGAGTAGTTCCCATTCTTGAGAGACTTAAGAGGATGATCATTCTGGATACTTCCTGCTTTAAGGACCGTAGTTCTTTGTTTGAGGGAATTATTTGTGATCTTTTTGCATGTTAGGTAATCATTGTAAGAGCAGAAGGTATGAATTTAAGAATATGAGATAGACAATGGATAGAAATTTCGATAGGTAGAAATAGAAATTCCAACATGCATACAAGACTGTCATTATAAAAGGGCAATTGATAACAAAGAAAAGGAGGCACTTTTGGCACACAGAAAGGCTCAGTAGTTGTTACTTATTTGCATCTTTAAAGATGAAAGGTATTAACCAAAAAGGAAAACTGAGTCAAAGTATGTAACATAAAAGGAGTCTATTCAGACCAACTTTTAAGACTATAGTCTGAAATATAGCCTGAGTGAAACATATACGGTTTGCCTCAAACATGCCCATGATGTGTTATAATTCTCAGACAGATTTTTAAGGGAAAAAACCACAACCAGTATTGGGAGAAGAGATGGAATTATACCAATAATTATTTTGGGATATTCAAGCTCAGCTATCAGGATGAATCACAAGGGTAGCATCAGTGCAAAGTTGAATAGGCAATCTCAGACAGATGTTTTCTGCAGAAGTAGTCCTGTGTCAGGTTGCAGTGGTCTTTGTACAGGGTTGTGGTCTTGACAAAGCTTAGCTTTTGTTTATTTTTTTTTTCTATAATGACAGTTCTTGCTATCAGGCAAACTAACAGGAGAAAACACTCCTTCTATTGACTATCTACAGCTTGACTTTGTCAGAGATGACATGAATGACTCCATTCTGATTCTAACAATGTTAATATTTTCCATTTCTGATGAAGGGTTTACTCTGAAAGCCTTACTGATATATCATCTTATGGTCAAGTTTTAGTTGTCACTCAATGTTAGGATGGACATGTTTTAGTGGTTGGTCAGTCCCATGTCATTAAGAGGGATCTGGCAGCCAGCAGTCACTGGCGAAACCCTTTTTTGGCCACATTGAGAAACAAGTGAGGTCAGGAGGGAGTGACTCTCAGGATCAGTCTACCTGAAATCCATTGACCTCAAAGTTGTCAGGAACCTGTATTTGAGGGTATTTGTTAGTCTCCATGAGAAGCAATGTGAGAATGGTGGATAATGAAAACTTAAAAATAAGCATAATTAATAATGTGATAATAGCGACCAACAGATGGCATAGTAGTTTTGTCGCTGGACTCTCACATGGCCAACTGTGGTTCAAGTCCTAAACCTGGTGGCTTGAAAATCATGCCTGGGACATGTTCATACCCGTGATCCCAGAAGGGGTATGAAATAGAAGGGATTGTGGCATGGCCAGGTCCCCACCCCAGGGGGTGATTTCTTACTTTCCTTCTCACCATTTCTGTCTTTCTCTCTGGCAAGCACACACAGCCTATGGCAAAAACCTCTAAAATAATAATAATAATGTGATAGAAGTACATTAAAATAATGCTGCTGTGACAAAAAAAATTCAGTTACATTTCTGTCTTTCTCTCTGGCAAGCACACACAGCCTATGGCAAAAACCTCTAAAATAATAATAATAATGTGATAGAAGTACATTAAAATAATGCTGCTGTGACAAAAAAAATTCAGTTAACTTCATTACATTAATGCTGCTGTGACAAAAAAAATTCAGTTATTTGCATTGTATACAGCATTTTAAAGATAACCAGAATTATGACTGCCAGTGTCATATAAAGACTATCAAAGCTTTGTAAATGTTACATGGTCTTATGCATATTTGTATCAATAACATATTTGTTTAAGTATAACCTTAAAGGAGATATAGCATTCCTTTATTAATTAACAACACTACCTTTTAACTAAGTGCTTAAAAAAAAGGAAAAGGACAAAGAGCTGAAGTTGGTCTCCTAAAGCAGTAAACATTTACTATAACTACTGTCAGTTACCTTTAAAAATTTAGTTTTTGTCAATGACTTTGTTACCATACAACCAAATTATCAAGTGTCCTCCCACAGTATAAAATAACCTCTAATATCCCCAGAAGCCAAAGAGATCAGAAAGCTTAATGAAAAAAAAAAAAAAAAAAAAAAGGCAAAGCTCTAAACCTGAGAAGAAACAAATGAAAGAACAACTTTTAAAGGAGCCAGATAGTATATCTTATTTCTCCCAAAGAGCCAATAAAGTTCTAGTTAGCAGGGGTTTGAGAAAAGCGATTCAGTCAACTGAAATAAGATCTAAAAGAAAAAGGAAACAAACCAAAAAAAAAAAAAAACAGAGGCCTTATAAAACTGATAGCCTGGTTATCAGTCCCTAATTAAACTGACTTTTAAGTATAGAGCTCTTTTTAAAATCCTTTTCACATATCTTATCAGAATTGGCTGAGTTGTGTAACAGAGTTTCAAAACATTTTGAACAGAAATATAGACCAAGAATTGAAAAGATTGTGCAAGTTAACCCTGCAATTGCAGATTTCAAGTAAGTCTCATAATGGTCATCCATTTTTCTCATATCAGGGAGCAGATTTTGGACTAAGATCGAAATTTTTGAAATTGTTTTTTCCAAAAGTAGGGCTGATTGTTAAGGACTGACAAAGAGCTAGGAAACAATAGCACTCTGTTTAAGAAAGGCTTTTAGATACAAAGATTTAAATGCGACTTTAAATTCAGTAAGCTTTATAATCAAATGAAAAAATGTGTTTTCCAATAGGGCAAAAAAATACAGTGCCTCTCCAGAAGCTTTCTTCTAGAGATAGGCTAAGAAAGCAGAAGGGCACATGGTTAACAAGACAATGAGGTTAAAACGAGATAAATTTCTTTGTGAACTGGTACGATTGGAAGAAGAAACACTTCAGGCCTTCAGCCATCTATTGGTTGGCTGTTCAACACAAGATAGACGCATTATGTATGTCCCTTTCCCCATCTTCCATCAATGAAGAGACAACCAGAGAAAAGTGCTGGTTATAAGCCAAACTCCCCAAATATAAAAACAAGATTTAAAAAAAAAAAAAGGATGTTACTATGATTTTCCTGATGACAGACTTTACAAAAAGACAAAGACCAGAAACCAAAGTCCAGATCTGGGAAACAAAATATGAGTTACCACAATATGTCCCTAAAAACAAATTCTCAAGAGTCACAACTTAAAATAACTAATCTTCATAAGTATTTCCTCTCCCAATCTAAATTTGGAAAGAAATTATCTTCCCTTTCCTTTTTCAGGTATTACAGATAGAGATATTGGAGAAGCTGACTTTGATTAGAAATCTTACCTTTTTTTGCCTGTTTCTGTCAGTTCTTCCAAGACTCCACTTGCAGGAACAAAACTATTCCAACTGAGGAATAACACGATAATCTAGAGATCCAGTAGTTGGCATTTTGCCTGATCTTAGAGTGTAGTGGGGCTAGGTTTATCACAATAATAGATCAACTTCTTATGTTTTATAAGTTCATAACTAAAACCAAACCAATTATGGAGAATGTCCCCAAGAAGCTGAAGTCAGAAATTAAGTTGGAATTCCCCATAACAGTAACAGGCTAAAGGAGCCAGCAGGTTAGGTGTGGTGGTTAAGGTGCTTGACTCCCACGTGGTCAACTGCAGTTTGAATCATGGACTTAGTGGCTTCCTTTCTCTCTCTCTCTCTCGTGAGTACATGTGTTCTATAGCAAACTAAATAATAACAATAATAAAATTAAATAAATAATTATTTTTAAAAAAGAAACAAAATCGAGCTCATAAATGAAAACAGAACGGGTTAAGTATGTCAATCCTATTACTTAAAAAATGATACAAATTAAAATGGCTTTCCACTGTAATCAACAGCAAAACTCAAATGGAGAGGAAGGATTTCCCATTATGTATCCAAAGGGTAACTTACTCAGAAGAACCAAAACTGAATGCAGACTGAGGTCTTGGAAGTTGGCATCATCCTGGAAAATGTCTTTGAATCTTCATGACAAGATTACCTTGGCAGCCTCTGAGATGCACAGAGAGACTGAACTAAACAAGGCCAGTCCACTCCCAGCACCTTGCTCCAGGCTGGCTTGCCAAATTGCTAATGAACCCAATTATTACGAATCCAAATTTGAGCATCTGACATGCTAGCAGAACCAATAACTAAGACATCAGAGTTTATGCAGAGAAAGACCTTTATTCAAAACAGAGGCTGTCATATGTGAAGATGTGAGACAAAGAAATTTCTCAAATTTATCTTACTAAAAGCAGGGGCAGAATTATAGTTACAGGGTTGGTGTTAGTATTAGGGGAGAGGAAGATGAGGATGCTTTCTGATTGACCTTTAGCATAAGGAGATTGGATTTCAGGTTGACATGTGTATACGGTCCTCTATGGCTCTTTATACAGTGCACAATCAAGAAATGGTCCTTTAGCATGACAAACAGGCAGGTTTTGGGGTTTTCACATCACTAGGCAACTACAGGTCACTCAGAGGTGTGCTGTTTAGATTTGATGATGCTATCTTGAATTTTTCTAGTCCTCATCAGTTTCCACAGATTTCTGGCAACTTTCTGAAAGATACAAACTTAACTTCAACATTAACAACTTTGTTATAGGTGAGTGACCTAAAAACTATATGAGAGAATATTAGTTTATTGTGACTTTGTCCAAAAAATCTTCCTCATTTCCTAGTATAGGTTATATAAAGCAGTTATATAATTCATTCTAACTAGGAGTATTTCTAGAGTGAACTTGAGTGTCAACAATAATCATCAAAGAACAACATAAGTAAATCAGAACTGTTCTATGCAAACTGGGACACCTTAAATTGAGGGTCTCTAAAGTGCTCCAGTGGCACTGTCTGCTTGACACTCTATGCAGTTGTTGCTTTTCTTGACTTATTCTTCCACTGCACTGTATGGTGGTTGAACACAAAACTGTCTATCACTTTATTTCTGTTATACCAGCTAATAAGAAGCTCTTAATAGATGTTTTTCTATTGAATTTGATTGACTGTGAGTGAATTGAAACTCAATTCAAATTCAGTTTTGAAAGTTGGTATTGAATTCCATCATACTGAAATAGAAATGTTTGTGTTAGGATATTTACAATCTGGTTTGAACTGCATTTATGCACTGAAAGATCTTAATTTCTCCAAGACCTCAGTTTCCTGTTTGTAACATGGTGGTAGGTTGGTGACTTTCTCAATAAGGTAGAACATCAGATGTAGCGATAGATAGGAAAAGAGTGTTGCATAGATATGAGAGTTAATTTATTTTCCAATCCACCATGTTTCTAGAACTTTCCCTCTTTTATTTTCCACAGCCATATGTACACACATAGCACTGATTTCTGAATATTAAAAATCAGAAAAAGCCTTGAGGAAAAATACTTTTTTTCAGTTTTTCCTTCAGTTTCCTATCAATTTTGCTAACATAGCCACAATGCCTTAAATTTTCTTACAACTTTGTAAAACATTAATTCTAAAAACTGCAGTATGTTGAGTTTTCTTTCCACTGACATTTATTCAACCAAAACTGTAAACTAATAGAGTCATTACTGCTGTATCTCACCAACATTCTGCATAGTGTGTTGCTTCACAAGCAGAGCACTTAACTTGCAAGGAAGACTGCACATGCTGATCCCTGCTGTGTTCTTAGTCTTTGAGAAATAAAGGTCCCTTATCAACCCAACTAAGTCGTTGCTGGCTTTGGAGAACTTTTGTAATGCTAGACTAGGTGCCAATATTCATAGAACAATAATGTAGCCTGAGTGTGATGGACTTGATGAGGTTAATCTTGATGTAAAAGCTATTCTAAACAGAACTGCAAATAGAATATGTATTAACATAAAGAGCACCTATATAAATATTAAAATTACCTTTTTAAACTTTACTTATTCTTTTACATTCTATCACTGTGCATCATTACAGCATTAAAAAAATGAGTTTTCTCATACTGAATATACTGTATGTGGGTTTAATCAAATATATTACCATAGATATTATCGCCAACAAGTTATCTTCCATTTTTGTGTCCCTTAAATGTTTTGCTTCTTTCATTTTCCTTTGATTCCCTTCTTCTCACCCTCTCCCATTTCCCACCTTCCTCCCACCCTGTATCTCCTAGTATCCACAGTTGCTCTTCATGCCTTTATACCATCCAGTCTTTCAGTCTCTGCTATAGAGTGCAGACATTCAGTATATATTGAGTGGGGACATTCAATGCCTCTCTTTCATAGTCTGACTTGCTTCCTTTAGCAGTAAATCTTTCATATTTGTCTACTTTCTAAAAAATGCCAAGGTTTCATTTTTTTTAAGACTGAGTAGTATTCTGTAGTGTATATGTGCCACACTTTTTCAATCCATTCATCTATTCATGGACACTTGGGTTGGTTCGATGTCTTAGTAAGTTGTGAATAATGCTGCAATAAACATGGATGTGGAAATGTTTTTCTGACTGAGTGTATTCTTATCCTTTGGGTAGATACCCAGGAGTAGAATTGATGGATCATGTGGTAGTTCTATTTGTAGGTCTTTGAGGAATCTCCATATTGTCCTCCATAGTGGTTGTACTAATTTACATTCCCACCAACAGTGTAGGAGACAATAAAAACCATGCATGAAAAACCCATAGCTATTATACTGAATGCAACAGGACAAGGCTACCCACTTTCTCTATTTCTCTTCAGTATAGATCTAGAAGTCCTTAGCAATAAAATAAGACAAGAGAATAAAATAAAAGGTATTCAAATAGAGGAAGAAGTGAAAATATGTCTATTTGCAGGTGACATGATTAAATATTCAGAAAATTCAAAGCAATTCACAAAAAAAAAACTCTTGGAGTTTTTTCAGAAGCGACAAATGAATACAGTAAGGTGACAGTGTAAAAAATCAACATACAAAAATCTATAGCATTTCTATACACCAACAACAGACTGAGGTAGAACTGAATAAAGCAATCCCATTTACAATAACCACAAAAAGGAGTAAACCTAACTAAAGAAGTCAAAAAATCTCTACAAGGAAAACTATGAAAAATTAAGAATTTAAAATGACACAAAAAAGTAGAAAAAATACCCCATTTTCTTGGATTAAAAGAATTACTATAATCAAAGTGTCAATTCTATCCAAATTAACCTACATATTAAATGCAATCCCAGTCAAACTACCAGGGACATTCTTCACAGATTGAGCAAAAAACGACATTCTTCACATATTAAAAAAAAAATTGAATTTGTCTGGAATCATAAAAGGCCATGTATTGCCAAAGCAATAATCCAAAAAGAGTGAAGTAGGAGACATCTCACATTTCAACTCTATAATACACTAAAAACTCTGATAATAAAAACAGCTCATACTCGCACAAAAATGGACATGTAGATCAATGGAGCAAAATACAGACCCCAGAAATAAGCCCCAACATATATAGCCCGTTTATTTCTGACAAAGGACACCAGACAGTTCAATGGAGAAAACAAAATCTCTTTAACAAACAGTGCCGGAAAAACTGTGGAGTCACCTACAGAAAGATGAAAATAAACCTTTATCTCTCACCACTATCAAAAATCAACTAAAAATGGATCAAAGATCTAAATTTAAGACCTCAAACTATAAAACTACTAATGGAAAACACAGGGAAAATTCTTGGAGACTTTGGAGTAGGCTTCTTAAGTAAGGTCCCCGAAGCACAGGCAATAATTTCAAAAATAGACAAGTGGCATTAAATCAGCATAAAGAGCTTCTGCACAGCAAAAGAAACAATAATTATAGTGAATTGACAGCCCTCAGAATGGGGAAATATATTTGCAAACTATCTATGCCTCAGAAAAAGGACTGATAACCAGAATATATAGGGAACTCAAGCAGCTTAGCCAGAAAGAAAATGTGATCAGAGCAAGACACAGAGAAAGAGAAGATGGGCAAAATAGACAAATCTCTAAAGGAGGCATACAATCAAAAAGTATATGAAAAAATACTCATCATCCATTATCATATGGAAAATACGAATTAAAACCACAATGAGGAGGCCAGCAAAATAGTTATGTTGTTGGATTCCCACATGGCCGACCATAGTTTGAGTCCTGGACCCAGCAGCTTGAAATTCACACTGGGCAAATGTACGTGTATACCCGAAAATCCCAAGAGGCAAATGGAGAAGGGATCATAGTGTGGCCGTTCACCCTGGAGGGTGATTTCTCACTTTCTGTCTCTCTGTTTCTTCGATGAGTGCATGTACCCTATAGCAAAAAAAAAAAAAAATCTAAAATAAATAAATAAATAACAATACACAAAAAACACAATGAGATACCACCTAACTTCAGCCAGAATGGCTACAATTTAAAAAATAATAATAATAAAGGATGACAAGTGCTGGCAAATCTGTGGAGGAAAGAGATCTCTCCTACATTGTCCACGTGAACATAAATTAGAAATACCATTTTGTTGTTGTTGTTGTTAGGAGAGAGACTTTTGCTATAGGGCATGAATGCTCTGCAGAGAGACAGAAGACAAGTCACGCTGCAAAACCTTCTCCTCCATTCTTCTCTCTGGATTTTGAGCATGCACTCACAGATACCTGGCATGAGTTTTAAGTCTGGAACTCAAACTGTGGTCAACCCCATGGGAGTCCAGCACCTTAGCCACTATGCTGTTCACTATGCCCTAGAACTACCTTGTTAAAGATCTTCGTTTTGATGTTTTAGCATGGTCTAAGATAGTTTTAGCTAATAGTTCTCCCTATCATATTTGAGTACCTTTAGTTCTGGACCCGGTAAAGATATATTCTAGGACCAGCTGGTGGCATGGTAGTAATGAAATTATGGGAAGTCCCAGGTTCACATTCTGAGATATTCTTGTACATGCCTATGCTCTTGGCTGGTTGACACTGGGGACTGGATCACAGCCTGAAGGTCCTATTTGGGGTGCCAATCTCCTGGTCTCTATCTCTCTCACAGAAGAAATAAATAGCAAACTTAAAAAATGTAACAAAATTTTTAATAATAGGGATCTTCTCTAATTTAAAAAAATATATAAAAAAGATAAGCTTTAGGACCACCATGATCGTGTAGTGGTAGCATGATGTTCTGTGATGCTGGAAGCCACAAGAAGTTCATGGTACCCAGACTGACATGCTGGGCATATGAGCCTATGATCCTGGTTGCCTAGGGAAGGCTCAGGAAGAGGGAGAGGATTGCGAAATGAGACTCTGTTGAGGATCTTTTGTTTTCTCCCTCTTTCTCTCTTTTTGCTTTATTTCTCAGTCTCTCTCATAAAATAAAGAAAAAGATGAAACTTAAATAAAATTTGGCATATTAAAATTTTAAAGAGTATATTTGAACATTTGGTGATTCGTTAATTGGGCAGCACCACACAGCAAGCAATTCAGTGCACCCGTGTGTGTGAGAGGTTGGTGGGTGAAGTGAAAGAGTAAGATTTTATAAGGTATTTACAGAAGAAAGACAAAGACAAACTTTTTTCTAAAAGTGGAAAGTCACTAGGTAAAGTTTACTGGGTAGTTTCTGATCCGTCAAGCTTAGGTTTCATTTTATATGTACATTGCGCTTTTATCTGCTTACTAGAAATCTAAAGTGTTGCAGTTCTCAGCCCAGTGGCCTCCTAATTAAATATTGCTTATCATTGATATGTAACTTATATGGTGTTCCATTGTTTATTTCAATATTCAATTTTTTTTTTTTAAGATTTTTTGGCCTCTCTTCACACTTAGGAACTAATCACTTTTCTATATGGTTTGGACAGCTGCAAATCATGCCCAAGAATATTCTACTGCTCTGTGTCTCTTCCTTCACTCCTGCATTGGTGATAACTATCAAGCATTATCTAAAATTGAGGAATACTTGGTCAGCAATAGTATAACAAAATTATTATTTACTTTGCCAAAGGCCAGGACAGAGATCCCATCCAATCTCAAAAAAAAGAAGAAAAGAAAAACAAACAAACAAACACCAGTAAGATTGTTCTCAGAAAATTGCCATTTTTTGTAACTGTTTCCAGGTATATAAGGATTTTGCTGTCCCATAGATCTGTTACTTATTAAGACAAAAATTCTGGCTCAAAGAATCTGTTGGATTTGTGGCATTGGAGATAAGGATTAGGTCCTCAAACTCTTCTCCCACTAAAGCGCTAAAGATGTGTCAAAGCTTCAAAATCCTCTCTGGTGTTTTAAAGCAGAGGTGAAGAGAGGAAAATAAGAAAGAGAGAAATAATTTCAAAAGTATCTCTTGAAAAATTAGATTTATACTCAACAGCACAGATAATCTTTGCCAAATACCATAATTTCGTTGACATTATCTTATGGACAGGGTGGTAGATATGGTAGCCTTCGTGAACTGATGTTCTTCCTCATTAACCAACAATTACTGAGCACTTCTGTTGAAGAAAGACTTCAACTACTTATATTGAAAGAACAATCACACAAAATTAAAGACCTACTTCTTGACTTTACAAAGCTTATAATCATTTGGAGAATGCACATACATACATTTTAGGGATTCCTAAAGTCTTGATTCTAGTCCTGGCTTTGTCACAAAATAGTTCTGTGACCTTGGGCCAAGTCACTTGTCCCTTGGCCTCAGATTATCATCTGGAGAGGCATAGTATGCCTTGCATTTTTACTTTCTTGAAATCTTTAAGTATATGACTCATGGTGTCAGAGGATGATAAATTACCAGTCAATATCCAGGCTACCACTTTCATTAATGTCTTTATCCCATTGATGAACTATTTCCACATATTATGAGGGTTTATGGAAGGTAGATCATTCCTTCATAGTTTATGTGCAATTTTGGGTTTCTTTGTGCTCCACGAAATTCCCAAATGGTTAAATTTTAATTGGTGCTAATGGGTAAATTTTCTGATCTGAAAATAACTAGACAAATACAACAGTACTCAAACCTCTCTATTTCCTTAAAGAAAGCCCAGACAAAAGGTCCCAAGGGAGAGTTGACCTTCAACTTCTTCTCTGCTTATACAACATTTCGATATTTTTAATAGATCTAAAATGCAAGCAGAAAGTGTATTTTCACTTTCATTACCATGTGTGAAACCAGACACCTCTTTAAATAGAAAAACTGCTTCAGAATCCTGTTTGCTGGCTATGGTTGCTGATTAGCTCTCTGGAAGAATTTTTGTTTCACGTATAACAAAAAAATACATTTAGTCATTAATGAGAACTCCCATTTGGGAATGATACAGATCCTTGTTAGATTCAGTCCATAGGCTGCCCAGAGCCCAGGCTGTCCTCTGAAGTCCGAGTTTGATATTCTAAACTAAAGCCTGTGGTAATTTAGACAAAGTGTTGAAAATGATCTCAGCCATGCTAATACAAATGAGTTTAATTGAAACATTTGGTTATAGGGCAAAAGCAAATCAAATAATGTGAGATGTTTCAATTACAGTCATTGCGTCTCTTGAAAGAAAGATTTTGCATGCAATGATTTCATCCTATGGATTGCTTCGCTGAGCTCTTAGGAAACAAATTCAATGTCAGGTTCCCTTGCTATAATGTTATAAAGGGTAATTAAATCTTACTATGGGGTAGATGGTAGCTGCATGTATCATATTACTGCAGCAAATGCTTACCTGATTCACGCATGGGGGCAATGGTCTAATCTTCTATCTCTAGCAGTGGTCCTCAATCTAGATTTCCCAAGATAATTCCCTAGGATAAAGGGGAAACTATGAGAACTAATATATTTATATTAATTTTTATCTCAAGGAAGAATGTTTTACTAATAGTTATGTTTCTCCTGTGGTTATTGTGATTGTTATCACGTTGTGGTTATTTATCATACTCAATAAGATGTTCTACTTGAAGAGGTGACTTTATTTCTATTTCTATTTTATTTTATTTTGCTAGAGGGTGCATGTGCTCACCAAAGAGATACAGAAAGACAGATAAAAAGACAGGAGAAAGAATACCCCATGAGGAATCCGCATGGACCACAATCCCTTCTCCTCCATCTCTTTCTCCTTTCGGGACTATGGAAGCACACATGTATTTTCCCGGCATATTTCTCAAACCTCTGGTCCCCGAATTTGAACCATTTGGCTGGCCGCATGCGATCAGGATGCCTTAACCACTAGGCCAGGGGGCTGGCTCAATGAGATGAAATTAAAAGTTAATTTTATTTAATTTTTCTGTTTAAAATTTAAAAATAAATTAAAATTTGCTACAGGATTCATGTGCTTATGAAAAGGAGAGAGAGAAAGAGAGAGAATGTAAGAAAACAATCCCTAGGGGGATGGCTACACCACATTTCCTTCTCCTCCGTTTTCTTCTCAGAATTTTTGGCACATGTGCACATGCGCCTAGTTTATTTTTCAAACCACACGGTCCAGGACTCAAACTGCCCAACTGGTCCTGTGGGGGCCTTGCTGCTTTAACCACCACACTGACTGACTGGCCCTAAAAGTTAGTTTTCATAACGGAAAATTCAGTTATGCTGAATGATTAAGTTGTAGAGACCTTTCATACAACATCATAACCATAGTTAGTAATACTGTATTGTATATTTAAACAAACTTAAAGAGGGGGGCTGACAGGTGGCATGGTGTTGGAGGTGCTGGATTCCCACATGGCAGACGGCAACTCGAGTCTCGGACCTGGCGGCTTGCTTTCTCACTTTCCCTTTCTCTCTCTCTCTCTCTGCCTCTGTCTAGTCAAATTAAAAAAAAAAAAAAAAAAAAGATGGAACCAGCAGTTAGCGTAATGGCTACATTTCTGGACTCCCACGTAGTCAACCACGGTTCATATCCCGGACCCAGTGGCTTAAACTCACGCCGGGCGCGTGTGTGTGGGTGCCCAAGATCCCCAGAGGAGAATGGAGGAGAAGGGATTGTGGCGTGGCCATCCCCCCTGGGGGGTGATTTCTCGCTTTCTATCTCTCTGTCTCTGTCTCTCTGGTGAATGCAGGTGCCCTACAGCAAAAATCTCTCAAAGAAAAAAAAATGATAATAACAAATAATAATTGGAATTAAATAAATAAATAATTCTTTAAAAAGAAAACTTAAAAGGATAGAACTCATATTTTATTTCTAAGCAATAATAATAATAAACAGAATAATTTAGGCAGCTTCAGGTAAGTAAATATGCTGGTAGACCAACAGGAACCACAAAAATGTTTATTACATGAATAAGTTAATAAAATTTCAAGTACTTTCTTTTTTTAAGGTTTTGACGTAAGGTGTATGCACTTACTAGAGACAGAGAGAGGGAAAGTAAGAAATCACCCTCAAAAAGGAATGGCCATGCCACAATCCCTTCTCCTCCATTTTCCTTTTGAGATTTTGAGCATATACTCACACATGCCTGGAGTGATTTTCAAGCAGCCAGGTGCAGGACTCAAACTGCAGTTACCCATGTGGAAATCTAGGACCTTAACTACCACACGACCTCCTGCCCCCAAATTTCAAGTATTTCCTTAATCAAAACTATTACCCACATATTATTTTTAACAAATAGATGTAAATGATGTGCTGAGATGTCATTTTTAACAACTGGAATTGTTTTTCCTATGCAAAAATATTTTCAATAAAGAAAAAACAAGTTTTAAAAGAGTGAGCAGCAGATGGTGTAGTGGTTATGTCACTGGATTCTGATATGGCTGACCAGGACCTGGTGGTTTAAAACTTATGCTGTGTGCATGTATATACATGCCTAAGATCCCAGAAGGAGAAGGGATTGTAGTGTGGCTATCCTCCCTGGAGGGTGATTTCTCACTGTCTCTGTCTCTTTGCCTATCTCTTTCCAGTGAGTACACACATCCGGAGGCAAAGACCTCTTTAAAAAAAAAATGAAAGAGGGTAGAGACCAGCAGATGGTGTAATGGCTATGGTGCTCGACTCCCCTGTAGTCAACTGCGGTTCTAGTTCCAGACCTGGTGGTTTAAACTTACACCAAGCGCATGTGCATGCATGCCCAAGATCTCTAGAGAAGAATGGAGGACAAGGGATTGCAGCATGGCCATCCCCCTCAGGGGGTCATTTCTCGCTGTCTCTCTGTCTCTCTCTGTCTTTCTGGCAAGTGCACATGCCCTATAGCAAAAAACTCTCAAAAAATAAAAAAATAGAGGGTCAATAAAGATATCCTAAAAACCTTTCTGCAACATAATACATTTATAGGTGTCTAATAAAACAACTGATAGAAATTATTAACTAGTTTTATTAACTCTCACAAAATATGGTTTAAAAATTTATAAAGAGGCAGCAAGGATTAAAAGAAGCATCCATGGCATAAGCATCGGCAGACAAGAGAATGGCATCTTAAAGTTCTCTGTATTTAGTGGGAGTCCTTCAACAGCTAGTAAACAGACTGTTAAGCTGTCAGACGTTTATGGAAATAATGTTTAATAATTTTAACAAAACAGTTTCAAAATAATAAAATAATTTGTTAAAATATAAAAAAAAGTTCTAAAAGTGTTCTGTAAAGAAGTAATTTGAGAATGAATGTTTTGAATTATTTTCATTATTTTATAATTCTCTTGCTAAAAGTGATATATGTCATTGGTAAAATTCTTCTCACTTTTTTTTAAGATTTTTTTTTTGGCTATAGGGCATGTGCATTTTATCCTCCAGGCTCCTCTTAGGATTTTGGGCACACATGCACACATGCCTGGTGTGAATTTTAACCACTGGGTCCAGGACTCAAACTGTGGTTGACTACTTGGGAGTCCAGTGAAGTAACCATTATGCCATCTGCTGGTCCCAATTCCTCCCACTTCTCCACTCTTTTTTAAAAGTAGAAAAGTATCTAACTTACTTTAAAATTTCAAAATTAATTCAATAAATTCAATTTCATTGTTTAAAAAAATCAATTTTTAATTAGCTTATAGAAACTAGTAATTAATATCAGAGAAGGTGGAATTTTACCAACTAAATATCTGGGGAAAGTGAATAATTGAGACCAAAAATTGAGAATCATCCCTATTAAAATGTTATATTCTATGGGTCTGAAAACTCCATCAGTCTTATTATAGCTGTATCTTTGGAATCTAGGACAGCTCATTAATTCTAGTATGTAAACTTTAAGTTAAATATTTGTTCAGTGAATCACTACCACTAGGCTGGTCAAATAAAATACAGAACAACTACCTAAAGGTGAATTTCTAACTTTTCATTAACTTTTTTCTTTTAGAGAGATTTTTGCTAGAGGGCACGTGTGCTCTTCAGAGACACAGAGAGAGACAGAGGGACAAAAATTGAGAAACCATTATCCAGGGGTCATGGCTATGCCTCGATCCCTTCTCCTTTATTCTCCTCTTGGGATTTTGGGCATGCACACACATGCACCCAGCATGAGTTTCAAGCAGCCAGGTCCGAGACTCAAACCATGTTTGACTTGTGGGAGTCCAGTGCCTTAACCACTATGCCACCTATGGCCTTCCCTCACTAACATTTTTTTCCCCTCATATGTATGTCTTATGGCCTATTTTGGACATACTTTTTTTATTTAGAGAGAGATTTTTGCTATAGGGTGTGTGTGCTCGCCAGAGAAAGACAGGAAGTGAGAAATGACACTCCAAAAGGGATGGCCATGCCGCAGTCCCTTCTCCTCCATTCTGCTCATGCAATTTGGGGCATGTACACATAAACACCTGGCATGAGTTTTAAGCCACCAGGTCTGGGACTCAAACTATGGTCGACTATGGGAATCCATTGATGTAACCAACATGCCATCTCCTGGTCCCAGCACATACTTATATGTTAAGAAATATTATTTATTGTTTTTCTGAAATTCAAATTTAACTTTATGTTCTTTTCTTTGCTAAATCTAGCAATGAATGCTACCATGGAATTTTTTGTAGTTCAGCATTTGAAATAATCGATAATCTAAGTTTGATGGTTCTCTGCCCTAGTCTCAAGTTGTGCTGATATATTATGACTAAAGAGCTTTACAGCAAAATGTCAAAGCCTTACATTATGAGATTTTAAAACTTTATATTTGGTTTGAAAAGGGGCCAGGCAATTATAGCTTTGAAGGAATTCCAATGAGAAATTGGGGTAAGATCCACTTGATTTAGTGTGACCCTATTCTGACAAAGAAGAAAATTCAAAATACGTAACTGGCCATATTCCACAAAGTTAGAGATCATGATGGATCTATTGGTAAGTCTATCCAAAGAATAAACTTATATCTCTGAAGCAAAGATAAGATGGAAAATAAAATATAAATCTTAGTCCATCCACGGGTAACAAACTGAATTTCCTCTGAAAGAATACACTTTGGGACCAGCAGATGGCGTAATGGCTGCGTCGCTGGACTCCCATGTAGTCGACCATGATTCGAGTTCCTGACCCGGTGGCTTAAACTCACCCATGGCATGCGTGTATGCCCAAGATCTGGAGAGGAGAATGGAGGAGCAGGGATTGCTGCATGGCCATCCTCCCTGGGGGGTGATTTCTCGCTTTCTGTCTCTCTGTCTCTCTCCGTCTTTCTGGCGGGCACACACACCCTATATCAAATTCTCTCCGCCACCCCACCCCACCCCCCAAAAAAGAGTACACCTATGTTTAAAAAAAGGCAAGCAAAATAGAAAGATTAAAACGTTGTATCAGATATCAGATGCAGAGAATCATAATGCCATCCAAAAGCGTCCACTAAATGTCTTATATCCCTGACAAACCACCCTGAATTTCAAGGCTCACTTCAAGAAATGTGCTCTTCAGGGCTTTCCAGGTTATGATATATTCAAATTCAAAGAAATGTATTCACATAGAAAGGAATTCTACTTTCCCTTTGAAAGGTGCTTCTCTTAGAAAACTGAAATACAGGCCTATTGACTGAGGACCTTATAATGACCCCTTCATTTGCTCATGAGAAAGTCAGAATATGCAGGGATGTTTCTAACAAAGGTGCCAGTGCATTCAAAATGCATGGGAGGGAAATCTTTGCTCTTTCATTGAAAGAACTTTTCACTCCTATTATAAAGGGGAAAAAAGAGAGAGAGAGAAGGAGAAGAGAGATGGAGGAAGGGAGGGAAGAAGAGAGGAATAACGTGAGGGAGGGAGGGAGGAAAGAAGGAGAAGCCGATACTCCATTCGTACATTTCCGACTCCATTTATTTTTCTTTTCAAGGCTTGGATCTCCAAATCTAACTCTCAACTCGCCCTTGAAATTGTTCTATTAAGACATCCTTCCTTGTTCAACCACCATAAAAAACCTACGAAGGCTGAAGGATTGTGGCATCGAGTCCATCACTCTCTCTCTCTCTCTCTCTCTCTCTCTCTCTCTGTTTATCTCAACGTGCATGATTTTTTTTTAAAGGGGGGGTGTAGTGGCACCCGCTTTATGGCAAAAAAAACTTAAATCTGTAATTGCCCATTATTTTTTCTTTTCTTTCTTTTCCTTTGTCTTGTTTTTGTTTGTTTGTTTCTTTCTTTCTTTCTTTGTTTTAGGTTTTTGACATAGGGTGTGTGCAGACAAACAGAGGGGAAAAATGAGAAATCATGCTCCATGGAGGGTAGCCATGCCACAATCCCTTCTCCAGTCTCCTCTTGGGATTTTGGGTTTGCATGCACAGAAGCCCAGTGTAATCCTTAAGCCACCAGGTCCAGGACTTGAACTGTGATAGGCTATGTGGGAGTCCAGTGCCTTAACCACTATATCACCTGCTGGCCCATTTCTTATTAACACAAATATTTACTTCAGAAAGTGTATCATGTTCTATTTGTATAGAAACTATGAAGCTCCTGAACAGGCATATTTGTTAAGTCACTTTTGCAGTACTCCTTAAATTTCCAAAAATTTTTCACTCTAAAAAGAATTCATTTTGGGGGCTGGTAGATAGTGTAGTGGTTAAGGGTGTTGGATTCCCACATGGCTGACCACAGCTTGAGTCCCGGATCTGGTGGCTTGCTTTCTCACTTTTTCTCTCTCTCTTTGTCCCTCTCTGACAAAATTAAAATAAGCAAATAAATAAATAAAGTTAAATAAAATAATCCTAAAACAAAAAAAGTACACTTTTTAAAAAAATTTTAGCTAGGCCCACTCCTAAAACAAAAGTAGTGATATAATTATAATAAAAGAGAAGATAATACCTGATTTTCTTCTGCAAATGAGGTAGACAACTTGAAGCAGATCACACTGCTCTGAGCAACTGGGTAAAAATATCAGCCATGTGGAAGAGGATCAAGTGAAGTTATAAACAGTAATGTTTATGACTATAGGAGATAAAATTTTGATTCCCTAGGCATAAATCTTGGCCCATAGTCAAATATTCACTATCTGAGCTGGACCCTCAAGGGCAATGGCAAGGGATTAAATCTTTTATCTTTATTCTCTACCATTCCAAATCTAAATTTTCTTGATGTCCACTTAAATAACACCTTCTTCATGACATCCAAACTGAGTTTACAGCAATAATTTTTATTTACATTCTGTGGCAATTAAATGTACATGACCTTAAAACAGGTAACTCTTGAGACAGGCAAGTGGCATAATTGTTACGTTGCTGGACACCCACGTAGTCAAACGCGGTTTGAGATCCAGACCTGGCAGCTTAAAATTCACAGCAGGCACATGTGTATGTGTTCTCAAGATCCCAAGTGGCCCAAGTGGAGAATGGAGGAGAAGGGATTATGGCATGGCCATCCCTCTGGAGGGTGAGTTTTCATTTTCTGTAGCTCTGGAGAGTGCACATACCCTATAGCAAAAATCTCTCTCTAAAAAATAAAAAAAAAAAAAGAAAAAAAAATGCTCTTTTTCTGTTATTTAACCTTAACTGTTTGTCTTTTTTTTTTTCCCTTGAGGGCATGTGTGCTCATCAGAGAAAGTCAAAGAGACAAAGAGAAAGAGAAGAGAAAAAATTCTGATCATACCCCTGCTCCTCCATTTTTCTCTCCTTTTGGGATTTTGGGACAAAGGCACATGTGCCCAGCGTGTTTCTCAAGCCACTGGGTTTGTCACTGAAACGGCACAGTTGGTCATTGGGATCTGGCTGCCTCAACCACAAGGTCATGTAGCCACCCCCAAGTGTGTGTGTCTTTTTCCTCCACTTGTCCTATGAAAGATAGAAGTTTTGTTTAACATTTAGGTGGAAATAAAAATACAAAGCAGCTAAGCACACACACACACACACACACACACACACACACACACATGCAGAGTATATTTTTATGACAACATAACTCAGTTTGAAATATTGGCCTTTTTTAGGACAAAAATGATAGCCACACAGATATTACCACATCAATTAACTGTTATCAGAACAAGTCCACCTACCAGTGAAATTAGAGAAAGGGGAGTAAATACCACTATCAAGACAAGATAAAGTGGCACTTAATATTTATCATTTCAATTTTTCCAAAAGAAAAATACTCAGAAATTTCTACTGGTAGGAAAACTTGGATGTATATACATAAAAATGTTAGCAGTCCTATTTGTGCTGAGACCAGGCCTTTTCTATGACAAGAGCTATTATATTATTTATATAATAGCATTGCTAATGATTCTCTTAGCATGCTCACAAATTTCAAGTGAATTAAGTTACAAAAATTGCATGTATTTTGCATGTGTCATAAAAACACTCATAAGAATAATGAATGTATTTACATATGTCCAAAGGATTTTAGATTTTCTGATACTTATGCTCTGATTTCAAACACTTGCCCCTTAAATGAATACTTAAAGGAAGCTCACATTCATGTTCTCTACACATCCAAGGTTGGCCTATGGATTGGGGCGCAATGCTCAAGTGGAAATGTCTGCCATTGCTTGTTGCTGCATCTCAGATTCACCGCATTTTAAACACTTGGCCCTGGTTTCTAGTCTAGCAAGACTGTGAATTTCAAATGGTTTTCTGACCATTCATCTTGAACATAGATTTCCTTCCTCTATAGCTTAGATTCTGGCACTTAACACATACTGTAAACTCTTGGACCATCTGCTGTTCTTCATCTCACACTCAGGACTGTTCCCTTCATTGCCAGGGAGGATGAAAGAAGACCACATCTTTTTCCAACCCTCCTCCCCTTCCCCAATAAAACTATTAAGTGACATGGTTCTGGAAAAAAATATAAGCAATTAGGGTTTCTGAAGATGGTAACAGCTATGACACTAATACATTCACTCATCAGTCTGTTTGCTGAATCAACATTTACAGAGTACTGAGTACCCAGCATCTGCTAGGTATCGCTGCTGTGGTGGTGGTGAGAAAAGACCACGTCAGCCTCTTGTTTCACCAGGAGCCAGCCATTCCGCTTGTCTCAACTTTAGCTCTCTCTTCTGTTATCTGAAGGGGCTGACAGACTCTCAGCGTTTCTCTTTTAACTATACATCTATGATTTCATTATTTCTCTGTTCTTATTCTGAAACAGAAGACTGCCAGCACCCACTCTGAAACAAACAAACAAGGAAGATTTTAGAGAAGGAAAAAAAAAAAACAAAACAAGGAAGGAAGGACAATGTGAACAACTGAGTTTTCAGCACTACAATGTACCCTGTGAGAATCCGCTACCATCTGCAAAAATAGACACAACCATGATAATAAAAGTTTTCTGTTAATAACTTTTTAAATATCTTGGGAACCAGCAGTTAGCATAATGGCTATGTCGCTGAACTCCCACGTAGTCGACCGTGGTTCGTGTCCTGGACCCAGTGGCTTAAAACTCACGCCAGGCGCGTGTGCGTGCGTGCCCAAGATCCCGAGAGGAGAATGGAGGAGAAGGGATTGCAGCGTGGCCATCCCCCCTGGGGGGTGATTTCTCGTTTTCTGTCTCTATGTCTCTCTCTGTCTGTCTGGCGAGCACACACGCCCTAGAGCAAAAAAGCCTCTCCAAAAATAAATAAATAAATAAATAAATAACTTTTTAAATATCATTATCATCTTTCCTTGAAATCTAGTCATTACTAAATCAAGTTTTTAAAAGGGAAGTATTACATGCTTGATGTCTGACTAGAAATATGGACAATGAATGATATCTACAAATGGAATTAAAAACCATGTATTTTTTTGTTAAATTTTCCTTTTATTCCAGAGTACAGTGGATTCCACTTCACATACAGATACTTAAAAACTCTGTGCATCTTTTGTTCACACGCTTAGATATAGCCTTAATTTTTATTGCTCAAACGCCCATGTGATTGAAAGTATGGTTCCCATACAGGTCATTAAATGTGTTTCTCCTTGCTGAGGATATCATTAACAGAGCCAGACTGCCTGTGTTGCAGTGTTAAGAGTTCAAACTCATAAACACATGTCTCAAGGGATCAAGTAAATAGCCTCAGATATTAGGACGTTGAGCAAGGTATGGGATGAAGAGACAGAGACACAAAAATAAGAAAAGTATTGTGTAGTCTAGTAATGCATTCCTCCTTAAAAAGAAATGATAACTACATAGTCATGAAATTTAAAGAGCAATGCAAGGAGAAAGCTTTCCCCATGGCTCATCAATAGTTAATTGGTACTATTTTTATTTAAAGGATTAAGGGAACTGCCATCTTTAAAAAGGGTGATCAGTAGAGCTTCTTGTGGAAATCGAGGATACTAGTTAACATAATTGTGCCTTTTAGGATAGCTGTTTTATAATTTTGGACATGACTTTGGGAAGGTTACAGGATAGGGAGAAATTTTTAGGATATTTTGCTTTGTGCTGTGTAGTATAATTTCCCGCAGATGCCCTCTTAAGAAAATCTTTGTTAAAGGTGTTTGTAATTTTTCTCAAAGATTTTGGAGTTTTTTTGTGATCCTCTGTTTGTATCACTGTGCTGAGACCAGGCCATTTCTACTACAAGAGCAAAATGAGTCCGTTTTATTCAGATTATCCACTATGTTAGTGAAGTGGAACGATGAAGTAGAAGTTTGCAGTACTGACTTTTAAATTTAATATGCACAACTTACAAAATATCCTTCCTATTGCCCTCAGAGCAGTAATGATTTCTGATCTGGAATTATATGCAACCCAATTCAGAAAACTGATTTTATTATTACCATCTGTTCCTAGGGTATATTGGAGACTTTTTCTGTGTACCAAATCCAATGATTTCAAAGCATTCGGGACCAGCTTACATATTTCTCTCCACTCCTGTGCATAGAGGGCCAAAGCATTATTACTATTATCATTATTAACAGCATGAAATTAAATAATGGGAAAGGATACCAATTAAGAACATTTTGTTTCAAGGGAATGCAAATTTGTCTGCATTTCAATTTCGGTAAAATAGCTTAAGCATTTGAGATCATTCAACCAGTTTAGAGGATCCCAAACACACCTTGCCAACTTTGCTATTTTGCCATTTGCCTTGGCTATTACCTGTACCAGTGCTCGTGGGAGCCCTTTGGTTGGCTCATTGAAGATGAATCTTTGCATCTTTTTGGAACTGGTTTTTATAGCCAAAATTAGCTATCCTCTTCTTTTCATCAAAAGTCTTAACCATTTGGAAAGTTCTGACAGAATGTCCATCAAAACTTTTGTGGAAAGAAGTCATGGCCTAGAGAAAGATCATTCATAGGCTTTGGAGTTTTACAGACTTCTCTTAGTCTCCTAACAGAACACAGGTAAATATTGTTATATTTACCTGAGAAGGTAAATATTGTTATATTTACCTGAGACTGAATGATTTATAAAGAAAAAAGAGGCATATTTTGCTCATATTTCTGGTGGTCAGAAGGCCTAGGAGCACAAAGTCAGCATCCAGCCACTTTCTGGTGCTACATCAGAACGCTGCAGAAAGCGGCAGAAAGGAATGAGGAGTGTGAAGAGATGGAGTCCTACAGCTGACTGAGGCTTTATATGAATGGGCTCTTGAGAGAACTCAACTGTGAGGACCCACTCCCTCCTGGGAGCTGGCATTGTTGTGTTTATGAGGGACCCTGCCACGTGTCTCAGATACCTCCTGGTAGGCTCCTTTCCCTAACACTACTCTATTCATTGTTAAGTTCAAGCATATATTTCGGTGGGTACACTCAAACCCTATCAAGACCTGAGGTCAAATTTTAATTTTAAAATATCAATCTATCTTAAGCACTGTGAAATTGAATGTTTAACTTCTCTAAGTTCTAGCTTTTTTAACCATAAAACAATGTGTTTTTATGAAATATTAAATACACACATGATTCTTAAACTATGTATATGTAGTAGTTTCTTGAGATATATATATATATGTTTCTCACAACACTTTGTTTCAGGAGACTATGTGGATGATTTTAATCCCAAAATTAAATTCAAAAATTTTCAAATATATAGCCAGAAGGTAGTGCCTGAACTCCTGCATGACATGACTAACCACAGTTTGAGTTACAGGCCAGTGACATGACACTTATGCTCAGTGTGTGTGCATGCATGCCCAAGATACTGAGAAGAGACTAGAGGAGAAGGGACTGTGGCATGGCCATTCTCACTGGGGGTGATGTCTCACTTTTCCTCTCACTTTCTCTGTCTCCCCTCTCCATACATACACCTTGTGAGCTCACGTGCTCTAAGGCAAAAAAGTCTAAAAACATTTCTTTTCACGTACATTTCATGATGTTTACAGAAAATAAAATGCTGGTTTGGTTTTTATCTGGTTATATGACAGTATAAATCTACTGATATTATTCCCCTTGTAATCTAAAGGGTGTTGCTCTTTCAGTTAAGAAGAATTTGGGTACAGGTTAGCCAGAGACATGGTAGTTAAGATGGCTGGATTAACATGGCCGGCTGTCTGGTTTGAGTCCTGGACCCAGCAGCTTGAAAAAGATGCTGGGTGAATGCACCTGTGTGTTCCCAAAATCCTGAAAGAAGAGAGAAATGTAGAAAAAGGGATTGTAGCATGACCATGCCCCATGGGGGTGCTTTCTTACTTTCCCTCTCTCTGTCCTGTGAGTACACATGCCTACTAATTGGGGGGTGGAGGGAGAGAAAGAATTTGAAGATTTTTTTTTTTTCCTTTGACTAAAAAATTAACTCTCTTGAGACCAGCAATTGGCATAATGGCTATGTAGCTGGACCCCCATGTACTTGACCACAGTTAAAGTCCCAGACTCAATGACTTAAACTTATGCTGAGCGCCTATGTGCATGTGCTCAAGATCCCAAGAGGAGAATGAAGGAGAAGGGATTGCTGTGTGACCATACCCCCTGAGAGGTGATTTCTCACTTTCTATCTCTCTGTCTCTCTCTGTCTTTCTGGAAAGTGCATGTACACTATAGAAAAATCCTCCCCCCCAAAAAATTACTCTCTTCTTGAAAAGAGATTGAAAAGATATTTGATGATTCTCTATATTGGCCAATATCCTTTATTAGCAGCTAATCTAAGCTACCCTTTTATTTTTATTTAACTGGAGTTGAAGTTTCCTGAGACTGCTGTTTACTACAAAATAAAAATATATATGTATTATATGCATTCACAAGAAATATTACCATTATTCTAACCTAATCTCTTTTGAGACATTTTATAATTTTATTACTTCACTGGTCCAGAACAAATATCTACCATGGTCAGTAATTGAAGTAAGGTAAAAATGCTTTTTCTACCATTAGCCTATGGTATTTTTATTTGTTTATTTGTTTTATTTGTAGACATGTGTGCTTGTCAGAGAGAGAGAAAAAATAATTGAGACAATCCCCAGTTGGGGATGGCTATGCTACCATCCTTTCTCCTCCATTCTCCTCTCAGGATTTTGGGCACTCACACACATGTGCTTAGTGTGCTTTTCAAGTCAACATGTCCAGGACTTAAACCATGAAGTTGGCCATGTGAGATCCAACCACCTTAACTACCATGTCACCAGCTAGTCCACTTGTGAGGGGTTCTACTATATAATAATCCAAACCGGAGTAAACACTTGTCTAAATTAGAATTAGGGCAGGAGATAGAAACCTAAAGATTAATCTAATAGGGTTAGAAAATGAAGGTGACTAATGATGTGCTAGAAGGCATAGAGTAGATAGTTTGAAAGCAAGGGCTAGACAAGGTAGAGGATTAGATAAGTTCCTTGAAGCAAACACTGAGATGCTTAATAAACTTGGACTGAGTCTTGGGGAAGAAGTTAAAGAACATACACCAAACAGATAGAAGTACTGTTGAAAATTTGCAAAGGGGCCTCACCCAATTCTTCTGGCTGTTCATCTAAGCAAGCATGAATTCAGACTCTACTTAATATTCAGACTGCTACTTATCTCTGCTGAAAGCAAAGCCAGGACTACCAATGCAAACATATTTTATAGTAATTTTGCCAAGATGTGAAGAGAAAATATTCATGCTTTGAGGGAAAAGACACAGATCTCTCTTGATTGACTACCAACAACCTTTTATGTACTTTCTTTAGAAAACTGTTCCCCTAATGTCTGCACCATGGTCCTTGTTACTGGAAATTCTGTGTATTTTCTTACATACTTTGGGTTCAAGTGTAGCAACTATTTTATTTGCTTCTAGAGGGATTAAAGGATAGAGGTTTTTCTTCTTGGAGAGGTTTTTGCCATAGGGTGCGTGTGCTCGCTAGACAGACAGAGACAGACAGAGAGACAGAAAGCAAGAAATCGCCCCCCAGGGGGGATGGCCACGCTGCAATCCCTTCTCCTCCATTCTCCTCTTGGGATCTCGGGCATGCACGCACACACACCTGGCGTGTTTTAAGCCACTGGGTTCAGGACATGCAGTCAACTACATGGGAGTCCAGAGACATAGCCATTACACTAACTGCTGGTCCCAAGGATAGAGTTTTGAAAGGCATAAATCAAAATAAAAAGTCATAGTGTTCATTTTACAAATAACAGAAAATAAAATTTAACAAAAATCTTAGTAGCTAGAAGAGAGACAGAGTTTTATTACCTAGAATATGGTGGATGAATTTATTGCAATCTAGAAGAAGAAAGAGGTCTAACAAGGATTGAGTTACAATTGGATTAGTAAAATAATCCTGTTAGAAGGTAATGAGAGGAAGTAGAATGTTTCCTGACAGTTTAGTAATCCAATAATAGATGCTCATGCCTCTAGAAAGCACAACTGTTTGGCTTGTGAAGATACAGCCTTCAGGCTCTACCACTCAATCAAAACCACAATCAGGGCATCACCTGGGCTACCATCTTCTTGTGATGCCTTAGGTAATTGGTTGACAATTCTTCATCCCCGAAAATAAATCACCTCTGATAAGAAAGAAAGGCCAAAGGCAATTGTAGAACTTTAGGAAAAGTGATTTTTCATCACTGTAAATGTTTCGCTTTAGAAGTTAAGAAGTGCTTTCCTACTAGCATTAATATTCTTGGGCTTATGAGGTCAGTGGATAGTGGATATGCTTTAGGAATCCCTGTACCTGGGTTTAAAACAACTCATTCCCTCTGGGACCAGCAGTTGGCATAATGGTTATGTCTCTTGGTTCCCATAGAGTCGACCACAGTTCGAGTCCCAGATCCAGTGCCTTAAACTCACACTGGGTGTGTGTACATGCATGCCCAAGATCCCAGGAGGAGAATGGAGGAGAAGGGATTATGGCATGGTCCACCCTCCTGGAGGGTGATCTCTTGCTTTCTATCTTTCTGAGGAACACATGCACCTTATGGCAAAAACTTCTCCAAAAAATAAATAAATAGAACAAGTAATTTCCACTATTGTAACACTGACGGTTAACGACTTCACCCTGGCCATACTACTCAAACTTCCATTATTATGTTGTCTTCCTCTAAAGCAAAGACAGCAATGCCTACCTCAAAAACTTTACCAACTATGTGATAGCAAGTGTATTACTGTGCATCTAGAAGATGTCCTGACACACCAGCAGCTCATGATGTGCTTCCTAATATTACTTCTTAAGTAATTATTGTACACTAACAGTACTTTGGTTGGTTTTAAGAAAAATTATTTGAAAAGGGAAGCTAATAGATATAAATTTTGAGAAGCATTATCTGAAAAATACAATAATTGCATTTTTTGTTATTTTTGTGGTTGGATAAGATTTCAGGAAAAGGAATGAATGAAAAACTTTCTTAGAATTTTATACTAAAGGCAATACATTTTATACATATTCTATTTGTGATAAAGATTTAAAGAGAAAAAGAACTCTTTTGCTAAAAAAAAGCCACAATAGTTATTAGAAAGAAGAAGTAACTGAGATGGAAACTAAATAATTTAATTTTAAAAAGAGAAGAGAGAAAAAGGGGGGAAAGGCCCGCAAAAAATCATAGCTAAAAATTAACAGTTTTTATGAAACATTAAAAAAAGATTCAGAGGTTATAATAACAAATATTCATTTAAATTCCTGGGACATTTTTCAAGCTACTTTAAAAGAACTTATGGAATTTTGCCCATTACACTTTTTTTGTAAGTTATTAGTAATGTAATATATATATATATATAGTTTTTGCCATAGGTTATGTATGCTGGCCAGAGAAAGACAGAGAGAACGTAAAGTGATGTCACTCCATAGAGGGGATGACCACATCACAATCCCTTCTCCATTCTTCTCTCGGGATTTTGGGAACATATGCACCTATGCCCCGCATGATTTTCAAGCAGCTGGGTGTGGGACTTGAATTGTAGTTCCTATGTGAGAATCCAGCACCTTAACACCATGCCACTGCTGGCCCCTATTTTGCACTTTTTTAATCTTGAAATAAATCATTTAAAATTGCTTTTTAAAAAAATAGGCTTTGTTACCTCATATTAAGCAAGCCTCTAATCGTTATTGTTTTGAGAACCTATGAATGCCCTTTTACTAACTGTTCTATTGTAGAAAAATACAAATTTAAGATACAAAATAATTTTGACCATGTTCTCTTTTCTTGAAATATGTATCTTTCAGTGTTAAAAGTAAAATAATGTCCAATGCTACTCTAAGAATTTCAGAAAAGAGGAACAGGCTGTTAGTTTCTTAAGGGATCTAGAACACCTGGTTTAACAGATAAGATCATTGAAACCCAAAGAGGTAAATTGTCCTCTCTAATGGGTTCTCCAGAAAGAGAGAAAAGAAGGAAGGAAAGAAGGAAGGAAGGAAGGAAGAAAAGAGAGAGAGAAGAAAGAAAGGAAGAAGAGAAAAGAAAAAAGAGAGAAAGAAATAGCAAAGAGCAGCTAATTAAGTTAAAGAAAATAAATCTAAATCAAATACAAAGGTGATCATAGAAAGAAACTTTGTCAGAATTGTCAACACAATCAGCCTTTAGAAGCAAGAATCATGTCTATGCAAATATGTGTCTGACCATGGGCAGTGGGCCTTATAAACTGAGTGGAAACATTAGCTTCTCTGCATGGCTCTGAACAGAAATAAAGGAAATTTTCTTCATAAATGCAGAAAATGTTTGACTAAACTCTGATTGCTATTTTGCCCCCATGGTCTTGCCTATTATTAGGTTTTCTGGCAAATCAGATTCTTTTATATGCTGTAGCTATAATCATATAAATTATAGGTTTCATTTAGACTCATCTCACCTCTCCCAGTGGGAAGTATCCTTCTATCATTTCAGCAGACAAAAATAACATTTGCCAATATGAATGAGGAATCAGACATGTGAAATTGCACATCCCATCTGTCATTCATAGACATACGAGGACCTTGTGCCTCGACCAAAGCTGTGTCCTGTCCTGATGTGGGTGTGTGTGTGTGTGTGTGTGTGTGTGTGTGTACACTCGTGATTTCTAGAATGTCCTTTTGAGTAATCTGCATGCTGATAGTTATCAAGACCTGTTATTACCCACATTCTGTCTGCTATCAGAAACTACACCTTTGCCTCCTGAGGCTATTAATCTTCATTAGACCTTAGAATTTTTGAACAGCATTTAAACTTGAAAACAGACTATTGGTTTTTATAAGAAGTTTCATTTCCGGTTTATTTTGACATTTCCATTACAACCCTGTATTCTAAATGTCTACACAAGAAGATTAAGGGAAACACTTTTAGAATCTGACCAGAAAGGTAGACAATATGGAAAAATCACATCTAAGTTATTATGAGGATCAAGGGAAGTAAGAGAGGAAAATGAGCATCGATCTCTACACTATTTGAGATGGCTAGCTCTATTTTAATGAGTGAAGAACTTGTTTAAATAACTTGTTTGAAGTCCTAAAAACTAGGACTCAACCTAGGCATTATCTCCTCCAAAAATCTTTTCCCAACACTTTCTATCCCAAGCTGCACACAAGAGTAGGTGCTACTTTTGTTACTGTTCTTTCTCAGTAACAGTAATAATAATGATACTTGTAATAAAAGTAAAATATTGAGGACCCTTTGTGGAGGCTGAGCAGTAATAGTGTACCTCCCTACTGCAGTAGACTAGCCAGGTGGTGGGCCTCATGAGCAGGAGCATAGGAAAAGCAAACACCCTATACCCAGGCCCCCAGCCCAGTTAGGGTGTGGGTCATGGCATGCTTTGTGTATATGACATGTGATTTGGAATATCACCCCTACATTCTCATCTCTCAGGTAAATCCTTTGCTACATAGCAACCCAATAGGTCTAGGTATACAGGAGCCAAACATCTGAGCACTGTGAGGCTATAAAGATGTTCTCTTCCACACTTACATTAGACAAAGGGAAGAGAAAACCTTCTATGTAAATCTGAACCCAAAACTCTCACTGTGGATGCCACACTGTTACAGTAAAAGAGGAAAATTGGCACATAGGTAATTCAGATCAAAGGGGACATAGGTACACACAATTACAGAAATTTACACGAAACAAGAAACAAGAAGTAAGTACACCAAATAACAAAAAATCACAGCAGAGTCTCAAGAAATAGGAGAAATCCAGTAAATACTTCCCTCCACAAAGAAACACAGGAATTCATCTCCACCATTTTTTAAAAGAAAAGGAAATCACCAAAATGTCAGAAAAATAATTCAGAGTATTTATTGTAAATAAACTCTATGAGATACAAGAGAAAACAGACCACCAACTCCATGTGATGAGAAAAATCATTCTACATCTTGAAAAAGGAAATCCATAAAGAAATACACTCCATAAAATGGAATAAAATAGATCCTCTAGAGATGAATACTGTAATACAACAAATCAAAATGTACTTGAAAGTATTAAGGGCAGATTAGACTATGCAGAAGACAGGAAAAAAACACTAAAAAGAATAATGAAAAAAAAAAACCAACAACAACAAAATGAGAATAACATATGGGAAATACCATTAAATACCCAAACATCTGAATAATTGTTATTCCAGAAGCTGAAGAATCTAATAAGGGCATTGGAAACCTATTCCATGAAATACATACAGAAAACTTTCCCAACTTAGAGAAACATTCTAACAACCAGACCAAGAAATGCAAAGAACCCCAAATAGATTCCACATAAGAAAATCCTCCATTCAACACATTGTTGCTAGACTGGTAAAAACAAAACAAACAAACAAACAAAAACAATATTAAAGAAATGGCCAAAGAGAAACATCGAGTTAATTACAAAGGTTATCCCCTTAGGCTAACACCACAGACTTCTCAACTGAAACAATGCAAGCAAGGAAACAAAAGGAAGATATATTTTAAAAGCTTCAAGGACAATAATTTCAACCAATAGTATATCAAGCAAGACTTTTTTACATACAAAAAAAATATCATTTTCAGATAAACAAAGACTGAAAGACTTCACCAACACTAGACTGGCTCTTCCAGAAGTACTCAAAGAATACTATCTGAGGAGAACTCAAGAGAAACAAAGGGAAATAAGAGAATAAAAACCAACCAGAACATGGCTAATAAAATGTCAGGGACAAGTTTGCAAATATTGATAATAATTTTGAATGTTGGGACCAGTAGTTCGCATAATGGCTATGTCACTGGACTCCCATGTAGTCGACCATGGTTCGAGTCTTGGACCCAGTGGCTTAAACTCATACCAGGTGCATGTGCATGCGTGCCCAAGATCCCGAGAGGAGAATAGAGGAGAAGGGATTGCAGTGTGGCCATCCTCCCTGGGAGGTGATTTCTCGCTTTCTGTCTCTGTCTTTCTGGTGAGCGCACACGTCCTATGTCAAAAACCTCTCAGAATATTTTTTTTTGAATGTTATGGGTTAAAATCTCTAATCAAAAGACACAGACTGGCTGAATGGATTAGAACACAGGAGTACTCTACGTACTGCCTAAGAAAATATATACCTTATGAATAAAGATAAACACACTGAAAGTAAAGGGCTAGAAAATGATATTCCAAGTAAATAAGAATCAAAAAAGAAGCTGGAGTCATAGTACTGATATCAGATAAAACAGATCTGAAGACAAAAACTTTAAGAGACAAAGAATGACATATAGCACCAAAAGGGCTAATTCACCAAGAAGATATAGCACTTATAAATATCTATGCACCCAACACTAGAGAAAAGAAAGACTGTTTGATCTTAAAGGAGAGAGAGCTGCAACACAAAAATCATTGGAAATCTCAACATTCCATCACTCCACTATCTCCTCAGACAGATTGTTTACCCCCAAAATAATCAGAGAGATACAGGATCTAAATGATACCATAAATTGAAGGGACTTGACAGACATCTTTAGAATTTTCCACACAACCAGTAGAGAAAAGACAGACTGTTTGATCTTAAAGGAGAGAGAGCTGCAACACAAAAATCATTGGAAATCTCAACATTCCATCACTCCACTATCTCCTCAGACAGATTGTTTACCCCCAAAATAATCAGAGAGATACAGGATCTAAATGATACCATAAATTGAAGGGACTTGACAGACATCTTTAGAATTTTCCACACAACCACCATGAAATAGATACTTTTCTCACACCTACATGGAACATTTTCAACAGCTGACCACGTCATGGGGCACAAAACAACTCTTTACAAATTCAAATGGATAGAAATTATATTTGGCTTCTTTTCCAGCCATGATGGAATTAAACTTAAAATTAACTGCAGGAAAAAAAATCTTAAAAATACACAAACACATGGAATTTCTCCAGCCATGATGGAATTAAATTTAAAATTAACTGTAGGAGAAAAAATCTTAAAAATACACAAACACATGGAAACTAACCAATCTGCTCCTTAATGACCTCACAACCATTGAAGAAATTAAGACTAAAATAAAAAGATTTATTAAAAACAAAATGATATCAACCACACAATAATTTGATACTAATGGGGCACAATAAAAGCAGTCATAAGAGAGAAGTTCATAGCAATTAGTGTTCATAAGAAAAAAATGGAAAGTTGGCAAATAGACAACCTAACAGCATACCTCAAGGAACTGAAAACAAAACAAAACAAACAAACAAACAAACAACAAAAAAAAGAAAAAAGGAAATAAAAAAGTAAGAGCATAAATGAAACAGAGAATAAACAAACAATACAGAAAATAAACGAAATCAAAAGTTGGTTCTTTGAGAAGATAGATAAAATTGACACACCATTAGCCAGAAAAATTAGGAAGAAAAAGAAATGAACCAGATAAATCTCATCAGCAATGAAGTGGGCAATATTACAATAGACATTACAGAAATACAAAAGATCATCAGAGAATACTGCAAGTATATGCCAACACACAAGAAAACTTAGATGAGATGGACACTTGTCTGGACACATATAATCTACAAAGATTGAGTCAGGAAGACATAGAAAGCCTGAATAGACCAATAACAAGCAATAAGATTGAGTCAGTAATAAATAGTCTCCCAACAAAGAAAAGCCCAAATCTCAATGACCTCACTTCTGAATTCTATACAACTTTTAAAGAAGAGCTAACCCCCTTTCTACTCAAACTATTTCTAAAGTTTCAAAAGAAAGAAACTCACCAAATTAGTTTTATGATGTCTTTATCACCCTCAACCCCAAACATAGCAAAAACAAAAACAAAAACAAAAACAAAAAACAAAAAACAAAACTACAGACCAATATCTCTCATGAATATTGATGCAAAATTTCTCAGCAAGATACTAGGAAATCATATCCAGTGACACAGTGATATACAAAGTGACGATCAGGTAGGCTTTATTCTAGGAATGCAATGGTGGTTCAACATATGAAATATCATAAATGTGATACATCATATTAACAGAAGAAAAGATAAAAATCATATGATCATATTAATTGATGCAGTAAAAGCATTTGATAAAAGATAACCTCCTTTCTTGATTAAGACTCTAGGCATTGAAGGGACATTTCTCAACACAATAAAAGCCATATGTGGGGGCCAGCAGGTGGTGTGGTAGTTAAGGGTGCTGACCTTCCCGATGGTCGACCACGTTTCGCGTCCTGGACCTTGTGGCCTGCTTTCTCTCTCTCTCTCTCTCTCTCTGACCCTCTCTGGTCAAATTACAAATAAATAAATAAATAAAGTTAAATAAGATAATTCTTAAAAAAATATGTAAAAACCCATAGTTAACAATATACTGAATGAAGAAAAGCTGCAAGATTTTTTACTAAAAACTGGAACAAGACAAGGTTGCCCACTTTCTTCACTCCTTTTCAGTATAGTACTGGAACTGCTAGCCAATGCAATCAGAAAAGAGAATAAAACAAAAGCATTAAAACAGGGAAAATAAGTAAAGTTATTTCTATTTGTAGATAACATGATTGTGTGTGTGTGTGTGTGTCCCAAAAGAATTCACATAGACACACACACACACCAAAAAAAAAAAAAAAAAAAAAAAAAAACTCTTCTGGAAGCGATAAATGAACAGACAGGAAAAGTGGAAGGATACAAATCAATAAAAAAAAAAATGTATAGCATTTCTTTTTCATTTTTTTTAAAGAGAGATTTTTGCTATAGTTGCATGTGCTTACCCAAGAGACAAAGACAGAGAGACAGAAGGTAAGACTGTGGGATGGCCATGCCACAGTCCCTTCTCCTCCATTTCCTTCTCAGGATTTTGGGCACGCACTCACATATGCCAAGTAGTTTTAAGCCACTAGGCCTGGGACTCAAAACACGGTCAATAGCATGGGAATCCAGAGAAGTAACCATTATGCCATCAGCTGGCCCCACAAAAATGTATAGCATTTCTGTACACCAATAAGCAAACTTAAGTTGAATTGAAGAAAGCAATCCCATTTATGATAACCATAAAAGCAATTAGATATGTAGAAATAAACCTATCCCAAAAAGTCAAAGATCTCTACAAGAAAAAATTTTAAAAAACAAAACAAAAAAAAAATGAAATTGATAATGACACAAAAAGTTGGAAAGACATCCCATGTTTCTGGATTGGGAGAATTAATATGAGTAAAATGTCAATTCTAGCAAGATTAATCTACAAATTTAATGCAATTTTATTGAGAGAACAAATTACCAGGAATCTTCTTTACATAATTAGAAAAAAAATCATAGCATTTTTCTAGAATCACAAAACATCCCATATCACCACAGCAATACTGCACAAAAAGAATAAAGTAGGAGGTATCTCACGCCTGACCCCAGAATATATTATGAAATTGTGATAATTAAAAGACTATGGCACAAAAATAGGCATATAGACCAAGGGAAAATAATCCAGATGCCAGAAATAACACCCAAATATACAGTCAACTGGCTTTTGACAGAGGGCATAAGACAATCCACTGAAGGGAAAAAACTCTCTTCAGCAAATAGTGCTGGAAAAACTGGATATTCTCCTTCAGAAAAATGAACCTAGACCCCTCTCTCTCACTACTAAAAACAAACTGAAAATGGATCAAAGATCTAAACATAAAATCTCAAACTATAAAACTACTTGTGGATAACACAGGGACAACTCTTGGAGACATCAGAGTAAGCAAAGATTTCTTAAATAAATTCCCAAAGTACAGGCAATAATCCCAAAGATAGTATGATTACATCAGGTTAAAAAATATACTTCTGTACAGTAAAAGAGCAATAATTAAAGTGAAGAGAAAATCCTCAGAATGGGAGAATATATTTGCGAACTCTCCCTCACATAAGAAGCCGATAACCAAAATATACTGGGAACTCAAGCAACTTACCCATGAAAAAATACCCAATCCAATTAAAAGATGAGCAAGTGAGTTTAACAGGTAATATCCAAGAAAGCTGTATAAATAGCTAAAAAAAAATACGTAAAAATGCTCAACATCCCTTATAACAGACATACAAATCAAAACCACAGTGAGATACCACCTAACCCAATCGGAATAGCTAAGATGAAAAAAGATAAAGAATGATAAGTTTTGGTGCAACTGCAGTGAAAAGGGAACCCTCCTACACTGTTGGTGAGAAATTAATTAGTATATGGGTGAGCAGGTGGTGTGGTAGTTAAGGTGCTGGACACTCCCACATGTCTGAACATGGTTCGAGTCCTAGAACTGGTGGCTTGCTTTCTCATTTTCCTTCTCTCTGTGTATCTGTCTTTCTCTGGTCAATATAAAATAAATGAATGAATAAATAAAATTAAATAAATAATTTAAAAATTAATTTAATTAGCACATCCATGTGGAGAACAATATGGAGGTTCTTCAAAGTCCTAAAAATAGAACTACCATATGACCCACCAATTCCACTCCTGGGTATTTACCAAAAGGATAGTAATACACGCAGTCAGAAAAACACTTGCATATTCATATTTACTGTGGCTTTAATCACGATTGGTAAGACATAGAACAAACCCAAATGTCCTCAAATAGATGAATGGATATTAAAATTGTGTCAAGGGCCTGCAGATGGTATGGTGGTTAGGGCCCTGGACTCCCACATGGCTGACAGTGATTTAACTCTTTGTCCTGGTGGCTTGCTTTCTTGCTTTCCCTTCCTCTCTTCCTCTGTCTCTCTCTGGTCAAATTAAAAAATAATGATAATAGTAAATGTGAATACATAAATAAATCTTTTAAAAAAGTGAAAGTGTGGCACATATACACTACGGAATACTATGCAGTCATGAAAAACAAAACCCTGGCATTTTATTGAAAATGGATCAATAAGGCAGATTCAATGCAAAATGAAGCAAGCCAGACTATGAAAGAGTGCCATTCTAAATCCCCACTTAATATATACTGAATGACTGCACTTTTTGGCAGAAGCTGAAAGATTGTCAGGTATAAAAGCAAGGAGAGCAACTGTAGATACTAGAAACAGTGTGTGGGGGGGAGGTGGGATTTTGGTAGGGTGAAAGGTAAGGAAACAAGAGAGAAAAAGAAAACAAAATTTTTAAGAGACACAAAAATGGAAAATTATCTGTTGATGATAATAAGGTAATTTCTTTCACTGGGCTAAAGTACAATGTGTTCATCCTAGGAAAATTCATTCAGCATGGTGTAAAGATATGCAGTGATTCAAAGTAAAAATATATATAAGAATATAAAAGTAAAATAAAAATATTAATGTTTCTGCACTTATTCTATGATGAGCTCTATAAGTAAAATCCATCTATTATCTTATTTATTCCCCAGAGTTCTCCATAAAAGTGGTGTTGTTTCCATTAATTTACAGAGGATGAAACTGAAAGTTGTTGGCAAGTTAAGTAATATCCCCCAAATTATAATATTAGTAACTGTCTGAACTCGGAATTTAAACTCAAATGATTTTTTATTTTTTATTTATTTATTTATTTTTTTTGAGAGAGATTTTTGCTATAGGGCGCGTGCGCTCGCCAGACAGACAGAGAGAGACATAGAGACAGAAAGCGAGAAATCACCCCCCAGGGGGGATGGTCACGCCGCAATCCCTTCTCCTCCATTCTCCTCTCGGGATCTTGGGCATGCACGCACACACGCCCGGCGTGAGTTTCAAGCCACCGGGTCCAGGACGCGAACCGCGGTCGACTACGTGGGAGTCCAGCGACATAGCCATTACGCTAACTGCTGGTTCCCTTAAACTCAAATGATTTTTAACTCAAAGCAAGTCCTCTCATCTTTTACAGATTCTTAGATTACACATTTAGAAGCAGAGAGCTCTTATTTGTTTTGTAGTATACAGAGCTTGCAAAAATGACAGGCTCATATCACATGCTTCATCAGGGTTGAAGGCCAGCCCATAGCCTGGAGGTTAAGATCAGTAGATTCCAAATGGCCAACCTCACAGTTTTGAGTTGCAGACATGGAGGCCTGAGAAACTTTTTGGGCACATATGCATGCATTTCTAAAATCCTGAAAGGAGAAAGAAATGGAGAAGGAGTTGTAGTGAGTGTGACCATGCCCCATGTTTGGGGTGGGGGAATGCTTTCTCTCTCTCTCTCTCTCTCTCTCTCTCTCTGTCATGACTGTACTTATCCTCTGGCAAAATATGAAAAAATAAATAAATTTCTGTCAAAAGCTTAAACAGATTAATAACTAGAGCAAGCTGATATGTTAGTCAAGTCTGTCTTATTCCAGTGTTTTCCTTGTCACATACTCACAAAATAAATTTTAAAATAGACTTTAAAAAGGACAAGTGCTATTCAAATATGGGTATTAGTACAGTTAGACCATTCAGGTAAAGTCATGTTGCTGAGTTGTTACTTATTTAAGAATATTTTCCTTCCTTTCTTTTCTTTTTCTTTTCTTTTTTTTTTTTTTTTTTTTTTTTTTGGACATATTTTCGTTTTGCAATAGGGCATGTGCGCTCACTGGAGAGACAGAGAGACAGAAAGCGAGAAATCACCCTCCGGGGTGGATGGCCACATCACAATCCCTTCTTCTCCATTCTCCTCTTGAGATTTTGGGCATGCACACACATGTGCCCAGTGTGAGCTGTAAGCTTCCAGGACCAGGACTCAAACTGCAGTAGACTATGTGGGAGTCCAGCAACATAACGATTACACCAACTGCTGGTTCCTATCTTTCTTAAGTTCTATGCTATTACATATACATATTAGACTAAGGGGTAGGAAGTTGTTTCTAAATGGTTCTTGAATAGGGAGAAATCCAAGGATGAATGTTTCATATAAGTTCAGACACAAAAAAAGATTTAAAGAAAGATTGGGATGGAAGGGAAAGCGCCATGAAAAAAAAAAAAAAGGAAGAAGAAAGAAAATATGGAAAATGTGAGTGAGCTCTTTTGTTTTTCTTTTTAATTATTTAACCTCATGCTTATTTTATTAAACATGTCTGTTCTACCATATGAAATAGATCATAGAAATTTTTAAATAGCCAAAGAATTTAAACATTTAATGATAAAGAATTGTTAACCTAAGTTTTAGTCTAAAACCAAAGAGAATTCCTTTTGCTTTTAAGGATTTGGAAACAGTGAGAGCTGAACCCTATGGGAAGGTGATGAGGTTCATATTTTGTGCATGTATTTTTACAGATATCTTTAAGGCATGAGAATTTATCCTTTAACCAGAGACTACAATTAATATTTCAAGGCCAAATTAGATCTGCTCACCTATCATAGAACAGAAGACCCCAAGGAAAACACTTTTAGAAGGATATATAAAAAGACAAGTTACAAGTTACTGCCTGAAAATGCATCTCAGAAAAATACGGAAAGCTTCAGGTAGAAAGGAAAACATTGCTGACTGTTTCCTGAAAAATATAATAGAAATTCTTATCAGGTCCCTTATGCCCATAGTAAATATTTAATGTCCAAGTACAGTATATTCCTTTTGGATATGGCTTTCAAACCACTTGAGAGTCCAAATATAAAACACAGAACAAAACAAACCCAAAACAGGATTTAAGATAATTTTTCCCTATAGCCCAAGATAGTCTTCCAGATCTTCAACTTAACCTAATTCCCCAGTTTGCAAAAAAACAAATCAGATCTAAATACTGATTCACAAGGAGAAAATCAATTTCCTTCCACTTTACCCTGCAGATAATAAACTCCTGAATGGCATTCTTATAGTTAAGAACCATTACAGAAATAGTTACAGAGTAAAATCCAATTATGACATTGATATATAAGAATAACTGGGTGGCAGGTGGCAGGTGGTCAAGGGCACTGGACTCCCACATGACTGACCTCAGTTTGAGTCCTGGACCTGGTGGCTTGCTTTCTCACTTTCTCACTCTCTTGCTCCTTTCCTCTCTGGTCAAATATAAATAAATAAATAAAGTTAAATAAAATAATTATTTTTTAAAAAAATAGAGATACCCTCCTCATTGTAAATTGATTATATACTAAAACTAACATAATCCTTTATTTAAGTTTTTTTAATTGGCATCAGCACATTTGGCTGTCTAACTTAGCGATACATCTATTATTGGTGTTGGTAATCTGTGATTCATGAGCCAAATCTGGCCTGCTATTGTTTTTCTGTAATCTATGAACTAAGAATGGTTTTTATATTCTTTAAATATATTTTTTTAATTTCTCTCATGAGGGAGAGAGAGAAAGAGAGAGAGACTGGCAATCGCACATCCTTGACAGGGTATCACTGTGTCTGGTCCCCTTCCAGCCTTCTGGGCCTCCAGAAGCATGGGCATACCCATTGGCATGGTTGACATGTTCAGGTCAACCAAAACCCAAACCCAGGGTCGTCCACATGTCTTCATCACTGTGCAGCAGCACCCTACTACACGGACCTCTGCAACCAGGCCTTACATTTTGAAATGATTCAAAAATATTCAAATGAATAATATTTCACAGCATATAAAAATTATGGGACTTTCCAATTTTAGTGTCCCTAAATGAAGTTTTTCTTGAGCAAAGCCATGCTCATATTCTTTATACATTGTCTATGGCTACTTTTACCCTCCAACACCCAATCCAAATAGCTCCAGAAGGATATGGCCCACCATGTCTAAAATATAGAGTGGCTACTGGCTCTTATAAAAAAAGTGTACAGATCTTCAGTTTAAAATAGTTCTGATTTTCTGGGACAATATCAAATTTAGTTGCTGTTTTCTGTTGTGAATACATATATTCTGGTCATTTGACAAACATAGATCCTCCATGTAAATAGTATAAAATCATTTGTCTCTCAAAATAATCAAATCCATGGCATAAAAATAGGTGCTTGAAGCAGAAATCAACTGTTTTCTGTTGTTCTTCTTGTTCTTATCCCAGTAAAAAGTTCTAATTCCAACCCATGTTTATTCAACATTGAATGACCAGAGGATCATGCATAGCAAAACACTTGAGACAACATGTAATTCTTTGTGTTTTTAAATTAAAATGATCTTTATCTTATAAAATAATGATAACATAATGATAGAAGAGGGTATTTTATATATTTTATGTTTTATGGGTCTTATTTACTAAGGGTAGGTCCAAAGCTCTAACTTAATAATGACAATGTACATAAAACTCAAAAGTCTAGAAACTATTGCTCTGCTTGGCGAGATGAAGTAATGAAACAGTGGCTGGAAAAGTTCAGAAGCGAGGTTGGTGTGTTCAGATTGCCCAGAATCATGATTGCCAGGTAAAAGAATTTAAATTTAATTTATGAGTCAAAGGGGAGTCATTAAAAGTTTTTGAGCTAGAGAATGACATAATTAGAGTTATGCTTGAGGAGATTGAATTTGGCAACAGGAAGAATCGGCTGAGGAACAAACTAGAATTGGGAAGATCACTTGGGAGGATTGTTACTGTCCAAATCAGGTGTAATGCAGCCCTGAACAGGGGAATGACTGTGGAAATAGAAAGAAAAGAACAAATGGAGACACGTGTTGAGTCTGACTGCATGGGACATAATGACTAATTGGGTAGAAGAAGGGAGAGAGCAGAAAAAGTCGATGAGGTTTCCATGCTAGGTAACTGGACAGACTTGGGTGTCATCAAAAGAAACAGGAAATGGTAGAGGAGGAGTAGATTTGAGGGTGATTTCAAGATAAAATATTAATTCTAGAATGATGAGTAACAGCTAATCTAGATCAAAGTTGTACTGTGTGGCACTGAAAATCTAAATTTGACTAGGTAAATGTTGTAACACTTCAATGATCTCTTTGTTATACTGCTTAGAGATATGCTTGCCTAGGACACAAGGGAACCCCAAATTTATAGAACTGTATTTCCAGAAGACTGCCAAGTCAATGTGTTTTCCCAATTTAGGTAAAAAAGATATAGTGTGTGTTATTCTTCTTTAACCAATAAGGCATCCCAGAAGAAACATGGATCGGAAAAGTCTAACGCTCTTACAGTTTCCTCAGTTTATGAGTACAATTAACGACTCTCCAAAATCTGACAAGAAACCCACAGTTCTGTGTACACGCCAGCATTTCACAATACAGCACACCAGCTACTCATTCGGCTCAGGGAAACAGTCGGTGTGCTGCATTATGAAATTATCACTCCAGCTACCTTAGTTACCAGCACCTAGGACCATGGATCATAAATAATTCTAACAATTCTAAACTTCAAGAATGTAATGAATTATGAGCTTTTCATCACAAGACATGAGGATCAATAGAAGCAGAGGGTTTCTAGATAAGCACATTCCGTAATTACTGCTTAGGACTGAATAAATCAATTTAATATCACACTTCAGAAAAGTTTTCAAAATGTATTTTCCCCCAGATTTATTAGAGTAATGGTGTGTTGGTTCATGGTTCCATCCCATCTCCTTTTTAATATAACCTTTTAAGGAAATTTAATTTCTACTTCAAAAAGAGTTACATAAAACATCAATTCTCTATAACTGGATTTGACACATTTATGTTTTATTTTTTTCCCCTAGAGTAGATGAATCAATCATTCAGTTACTTCTCAATTTATCTTATTTTTTGCAGTGAGCCAGCAACTTAAATTTAGCAGGCTTCTTTAGCAATTAGATAATAAATAGGTATTTAAATCCTCTTTACTTGCAATCTAATAGTCCAGGTAATGAGGCTGAAATAGACCACATGATGCATGTCAAGATGGCCACTTTTTTCAAACTTAATAAACCTTCTATAAAATATTCTAAGATGTGCACTCACTGATCATTTCAAAAGCTTTAAATCTGTAAATAATTGAACAAGTAAATGCTTAATTCCAATAACTATAAAAAATTCATTCAGGGTATTATTTCTGTTGTAAGAAACAAATTAAAGATTAGTGTGGGTTATAACACGAATGTTTGTGTTTGTTTTGTGACTTGTATGTGTGGTTTGTGTGTATACACACACACAGATACGTGCATAGACACATCTAGGTAAAATTCACTGGTCTTCTTAAGAATCGTTTGCAGCATAAAGAAAAAGAATGTTTAACAGCTTAGCACTGCAAAGATTAAACAACTGATGATGTTTTTGAGAGTGAAAGAAGAATCTTGATTAAAATCAATGTCATCTATACCTACAAGCCTTTCTTAGTGTTCTTGTTAATTGAGTCTTCTATTCATGAGTTTTAAAGAATGTGTGAGTTTTACTAAATATGTTATAAGAAAATAAAATAAGAGATTTATTAGTATAGAATGGAAACATAGAGTAAATGTGAAGATATTCTTACAAAAAGGATATAATACTTTAAGTACGTTATCCTTATTATAGCTCATAAAACTTCTTCTGATACTGAATTTGAAATTAAAAATCTATTAGCCCAAGAAGGTAAAAAACAACTCAGTGAAAGGGAGAACAGCAGACCTTGGGGATGATGCAAATTTTTCATCCAAAGACTTGAGAAGAAAGGAGAGCCAAACTATCTCTCTGTCTCTTTCTCTCAGTTCAAAGGGACTCACAGAGGCACAATGTTTTTTTTTTTAAGGATTATTTTTTAATTGAACTTTATTTTATTTATTTATTTTAATTTGACCAGAGAGAGACAGAGTGAGAGAGAGAGAACCCCAGCCACCAGGTCCAGGACTGAAACCGTGGTCAGCCATGTGGGAGTCAACACCCTTAACCACCATGCCACCTGCTGGCCCCAGAAAGCAAATCACCAGGGGCCAGCAAGTCACCAGGTCCAAGACTCGAACCATGTTCAGCTATGTGGGAGTCCAGCACCCTTAACCACTATGCTACCTGCTGGCCCCTATAACCTTTTGAACCCTGATCCTGAGGCTACATCACTTTAACTGAATCCCAGAGAAATCAGGATCTTTGGAAGTGAATGAGGATTTTTTGAGGGAATAATATTGAATAATAGTTATAGGAACAGTATTTTTAGAATTCATTTTAGAGCAAGCAAGGCCATTTTTTAGATGAAATATTGAAAGAAACTTTTGGAGATATTGACATACTCTGTTATGTCATGTACTTTTCTATCTGTTGCACTTTATGAGCAAGTTTCCCAGTCTTCATTTATTTTTTAATTTAAGCAATATATAGATTTTTTTAAAAAAATTATTGGAACTTTAAATAGTTTTCCCAGGCAAGCTGGTTGGAGTGGTAGTTAAGGCAAGTGGATCCCACACCACTTAGTATGTTGTTCAAGTCCTGGATCCTACAGCTTGAGAAACATGCTGGGCATGTGTGCCCACAATCCTGAGAGGAGAATGGATGAGAAGGAACTGGCCCATGGCCATTCTCTCAGGTGGTGCTCTCTCATCTCTCTCTGGAGAGTGCACACACTCTGTAGGAAAAAAGAGAGATTTCTACTATAAGGCACATGCACTCACCAGAAAGAGAGACAGAAAGCAAGAAATAACCTCCCAGGGGGGATGGCCACATCGCAATCCCTTCTCTTCAATTCTCCTCTTGAGATCCTGGGCACCCACACATACTCACTAGCATGAGTTTTTTGTTACAGTCGACTATGTTGGAGTCCAGCAAGATAACCATTATGCCATATGCTGGTTCCTTTCCTTTTATTCTTAATCATATATTTAATATGTTAGGAGTCTAAAAATGAACTGGTGATTATTCATTAAGTGTTTTCAATAGATTGCAGATTTGATAGCAAGAATAGGATCCCCTATTCTTTTGAGTAAAACAAAATCATACTCTGAGAATTGGACCTGATTTTGGAAGAACTAACCAACATTCTAAATTTTTGCTTGATGTTAAATGCTTGAAAATGTTTTAAAATCAAAACTGATTCCTTTATATGAACTTTGACTAAATGGAGCCAGGAAGACTAATGGGGGGAGGGGTGTTCTCGTGCTAGTATGCCTAACAAATAGAACTGTGATTGAAAGAACACTACCAGAATTACAATCTTGAACAAAAACCACTCAAAACAGACCCAAGGACGTTTTCTGCAAGGGCATCTGCCCAGATACTGCCCAAACTTGGATTAAGGCCACCTTTGTTGCTAATCATGGAAGCCAAGGATAACTGGCAAATACTGAATTGAAAAATTGAGTTTTCCTCCTCCTTTTGTCTGGGTCCTCCTACTCTTATCTTAGGGCCACTTTCCCACCAGCGTTATAAGTGTTACTAATCTGACCAAAGGGAAGATTTGTGTTCAATCTTTTCATTAAATCAAGTTCCTATTTCTGCAACGTCCCTCTCAGCTATAGCGAACAACCTTCGGGAAAAGGAGGAAAGGGGGAGAAAGAAAGGGAGTCCTTAGCAGATCATTCTTATACTTCAGGCAGACTGATCCCTTCTTGCATGACTGCTTTTGATCATGCACTTATTTATTTATTTATTTATTTATTTATGTTTTAGGTTGTTGACATAAGACACGTGTGCTTGCCAGAGAGAGAGACACAGAGAGAGAGAAAAAGTGAGAAATCATCCCCCAGGATGACAATCCTTTCTCTTCCATTCTCCTCTCAGGATTTTGAGCACACAATTTATTTTAAGTCCTTGAGAGAAGCCTGAGCAATGCAGGTGTCTAGCTCAGCACACATTGCAGTTGGCTCAGGAAATGAAAACCTTTATAAACAGCAAACAAGAAAGGTTTTCTATAAATAGTAAACAGAAAGAGACAAGCAGGAGGACGAAAAGTGCTCAGTTTCAAACACCATGAAGAATTCACCTCTAGGAGAAAAAGAGTGGAATTCACATGCCCATAGAGCACAGACTTAACCAGAATAAGACACATCTACAATAGCCTCGGCGAGAAAGAAAGAGGGAGAGAGAGGAAGAGAGAGAGGGTGAAAGAAGGGAGAGAGGGAAGAGGATAAGAGGACAAAAGAGGAGAGGAAAATAAAAGAAAGGGGGCAGATAGGTTGTAAAATAGGTCCATTGGTAGGGACCAGCAGTTGCGTAATGGCTATGCCGCTGGACTCCCATGTAGTTGACCGCGGTTTGTGTCCTGGACCCAGTGGCTTAAAACTTATGCCGGGCGCGTGTGCGTGCGCGCCCAAGATCCCAAGAGGAGAATGGAGAAAGGATTGTGGCATGGCCATCCCCCCTGGGGTGTGATTTCTCACTTTCTTTCTCTCTGTCTCTCTCTCTCTGGCAAGCGCACGCACCCTATAGCAAAAACCTCTCCAAAAAGAAAAAAATAGGCCCATCAGTCAAAAAATGTCGAAAGATCTCTGTGATTAATATACAAGATGACCTTTTTCAGAGTACTTTAGGCTACCTGGCCATTATTATACCAGAATGCATTTTATCTTATGCCCAATATGTAATTAAATTTTGCGTAATGGCTATGCCGCTGGACTCCCATGTAGTCGACCGCGGTTTGTGTCCTGGACCCAGTGGCTTAAAACTTATGCCGGGCGCGTGTGCGTGCGCGCCCAAGATCCCAAGAGGAGAATGGAGAAAGGATTGTGGCATGGCCATCCCCCCTGGGGTGTGATTTCTCACTTTCTTTCTCTCTGTCTCTCTCTCTCTGGCAAGCGCACGCACCCTATAGCAAAAACCTCTCCAAAAAGAAAAAAATAGGCCCATCAGTCAAAAAATGTCGAAAGATCTCTGTGATTAATATACAAGATGACCTTTTTCAGAGTACTTTAGGCTACCTGGCCATTATTATACCAGAATGCATTTTATCTTATGCCCAATATGTAATTAAATTTTACTAATCTAGGGAATAATAAAGGTTAAATGAGTCCAAATTATTGTAATGATTTTATATAGAGGTCTGATTTATATGAATGTTTTGTTTCATCCATGATGTCAAATACATAGTAATTTTCGTGTTTCTTTTCTACATACTGCCATTACTATTTAAACGAAGAAAGAAAATAGAGTGCAATAATTAAAAGTATTGGCTTGAAACTTACGAAGGCATCATTTGATGCCTAAACACCTTCACCTAGCTATGTTATCTCAGGGAGGCAATTTGGCTTTTTGATACCTTGGCCTTTCTTCTGTAAAATGATGATAAAATGTCTATCTGAAAGATATTTGTGAGTACTAAGTGAGATAATACAGATAATTCCTAAGATCCATGTGTTCAATGTTAACTCATCATTCTTCTTACTGTCCTGGTGTTGATAACAGGATTGTTTTCATTGTTCTTGATTATTTATTATTCTCCATAAGAACTTGAGTCTTCTACTATTCTGCTAAGTACCTTATACTATTTAAAGAAAATAGAGACCTTCTTAGCTTCAGTCTCACACAATGACTCCCTTAATATTTTCCCCTTCCATTTTGGTTAGAAAGAAGAATATTTATGCTTGAGGAGGAAATCTTTGCACTATGATTGCCTTTCCTTATCTGCATCAGAGCACTTTTAATTATCTCTTGCAGTGAAATGGAAGAATAAAATGAGAAATATAGAGATCAAATTCATCTGGAACAGGATTAATGAAAAACGCTCAGTCCAAGTGATAATAGACAACAAAAATGTGGGTGGCAACTTGACCTTCCTGAGACAGAGAACATTGAGGAGAAAAACAAAAGCCTTTTTTAAAAAGTGCTGTGAGATCTTGACAGGTAGTTTATTTTTTACAAACTTAGTACATTATTACCAGTACACCAAAGACTATTTTATTCATAATACAAAGGCGCTATAAAAATCAAAAGTCCTCCAGCCTGAGAAGGTCTTTGTTCAACCTTGAACGGACATTCAAAATAAATCAATGCCTGTTATTGCAATTTTATTTAAATTGCAAATTCAAATCCCTCCTTACTATATGTATATATATATTTTTTTTCTGTTTTTTAATGTTATCCTTGCTCCAGAAGGAGAATTCATGAGTCAAAAAGCTCTACCTGACAGGTAGTCAGACCTCCCCAGAGCTTACTTGCAACAGAGGCAGTGCGAAATAAATCTGGAAACAAGCCATTTGTGGAAAAGATTTGGAAAAACATCTGAAGATTTAGTGTCTGCAAGGGCAGGTCCAGATCATTTCCATCTCACAGCTTGTCCTTGATTGGCAGCATGGCCACCTCTAAACATGTTCATCTCAGGAAAGAGTAAGTCAGCATAAGGCATCCATCAAGGCAGCAGTTACTTTTAATGTTACAAAACTGGAGACCCGATGCAGGTTCCAGCAGTAAATCCTAAGAGTTGGGGAAGAGACCCATATACTACTTTCTAGTTCAGACAGTCAAGTCCATGCTGCCGAGGCAGACAATCTACAGCCTGCCACAGTCCCTGAGAGCTTTAATTTCTCACCAACCTCATTTGATACGGTAGGTAACAGCAGAGAGAAATGGACCACCAAGGAGTTTTTGTTGATATACAGAAAGAGTAACGAAATACAGTCAGTCAGTCATGCAACTCTATGGCGTTTATTGAAGACCTATGACTTGTATGGTATCCATAGAGTCTAATCATCTAGCAGAGGACCTATTTGTAAACATTTAATTGTAACTTAAGAAAGTTCATTATATATATGGTTATTAATTGTAAGTGCTATGGTTTTGCTTTCTAATGAGAAAAAATTGCACCCACAAAACAGTTAAAAAAAATTAAAATTAAGGTGGGGTCTAACAGTTAGCATAGTGGTTAAGGTGCTGGACTCCCACATTTGAACTGAGCACAGTTCAAATCCTGGACCTGTTGGCTTGCTTTCTCACTTTCTCTCTCTCTCTCTCTTTCTCTCTCTCTCTCTGCCTCTGTCTTTCTCAAGCACATGTGTCCTATAGAAAATTAAATAATAATAATTACTATTATTAAAAAAGAACTCCTTAAAAATTAAATTAAATTAAGATACCTAGAAGTAAAACAACCAAAAAGTGCACAAGTTATAGAGAAAAACACAAAATATTATTGATGGGCCTAAAAAAGGCATGAAAAATGCAAAGATACAGACTAATTATGAAATTATAGGTGAGAAGTAATAACAATATAGTTACTGACATTTTCCTAATTAAAATATTGAATTAAACTAACCTAGATTACACTACATTCTTTACAAGGCTATTTGCAGAACTTTATAAACATCTACTATCTATCTATCTATATACATATCTGTTTAGACATTTATATATCTGTGAATCTACATATGTGTGTATTCATGCATTTATTTATCCATCATCACAAGATCAAGAATAATAAAGAGAAGTTTAAAAAATAAAGGTGAAAGAAAAATAACCCTACTATTATTAAATTTTATAACATCATTGTAATTAAAGTAATATGGCTTTGGCACAAGGATAGAAAAATTAGCCAATAATTAGATCACTATGCACAGGAATAAAAATTCTTGAATACATTAAAAGTTTATAACATATCTCAGTAAAGTAATTCAACAAATACTGGTAATTTATAGTAATCTGTAATTTATATGATATACAAAAATAATTTATAGGCACACTAAAGGTCTCATTGTAGGAAACAAGCATTTACATACATTTTCTAAAAGAAAATGTAGAAACACATTTAATGACCAGCATATTGAAAAAGAATTACAAAGAAAGAAAAAGTATAAGATTAAAGATCAATGCTTTTAAAATGACTATGCAAAGATAAACTTCCATGTATAAATTGATTAAGTAATTTAAAAGATTTAAATAAAAAATTACAAGTGATAATAAAAGCAACAACAAGCTCATCTGCAGTGGTGTTGTGGTGGAATATCACCTGGAGGTATAAGACTTAGGGCCACAGAGGAGGCCCGAGTTTGGATCCTCCACCAACCTAAGTAGGCCATGTGTGACGGTACATGTCTGCATTCTTAGCTAAATGGAAGGCTGGGGCAGAAGATCACAACAGCAAGGCCCTGTTAAAAAAAATCTCTGTATTAACGGGACCAGCAGTTAGCGTAATGGCTATGTCGCTGGACTCCCACGTAGCCGACCGCGGTTCGTGTCCCGGACCCGGTGGCTTAAAACTCACGCCGGGCGCGTGTGCGTGCGTGCCCAAGATCCCCGAGAGGAGAATGGAGGAGAAGGGCTTGCGGCGTGGCCATCCCCCCTGGGGGGTGATTTCTCACTTTCTGTCTCTCTGTCTCTCTCTGTCTTTCTGACAAGTGCACGCGCCCTATAGCAAAAACCTCTAAAAAAACAAACCCCTCTACATTACCTATCTCTATCCAGCCATCTTCTCCTCCTCCCTCACACTGTCTCTCATTTACAAAAAGAGAAAAGAAACAATAATAGCAATGTATAAAACTGATAATGTTTTGTGATCAGAATATGTACATTTTCCCCCCCATATTTTAGAAATTAATAAGAAACAGAATAAATGGACAATGACCATGAATAGACATGACACAGAAGATGCAATAAAAAACACTAAAAATATGAACATGTGTTCAATTTCTCCAGAATTCTAAAACATTAAAATATAAGCAATAATTCATATCATCATGCCCATAAGGCGACCTATCTTTTTTTAAGTTTGACAATGCCAATTATTAACAAAACTTATTGGGTTGTCAGGAAAGTCATGACACATTTTTGCATAGAAAAGTAAGTTATGACTTTCCCAACGACCTAATAAAAAGGAACGGAATTCTCATACACCAGATGTGTCGACTGGAATAACTGTTACTACAGAGTAATTTGATATTATCTTACATCGAGAAGATATATAACTTCTTTTCACCCAGTAAGAGAACAAGAGTGGAAAAATACCAATAGTGGTGAGAGTAAGAATAAATGCAATTGTATGAGGTAAGCTTAAAATGGCAAAATTTAAGATTTTCTAAGACTATAGGGTAGATTCAGGTGTTAGTAATATTCTCCACACTTTTCCTTATATTTAAAATAATTCACTGAAGTAATTAAGTAGTTAAATGGACTTGCCCTTCCATCTCCTTTTTAATGTATCACTTAATGGCCCAAAGTTTATCAAAATCTACACTGCTTATTCAGCATCCATCCATGTGTTCCTTACAAGGAAAAAGGAAAGTACTTTCCCAGAGACTTCTGTGAGAAATTATTAATATTTCACATTTTAAATACATTTAATGCGTGTTCAGACTGATTTTATATCGTCACACAAAGCCACCGGTAAAGTTAATGGGACCAGTCTTATTCCCCTATGGCATAAAAGGACATTCAAACACAAAAGACTTTGCTAAATACCTGAGATCACACCACATTCATCACAACTTTGAATCTTTCTACTGAATATATCGCTTTTTACTGTTTCCTGCAAGAAACTGCTGTGCTGTGAGAAGGGTGCTAAGATGCTCCAATGGATAATTATGAAATTGAGATCAAAAGGTGTTTTTAAGTGTGTGTCAGAAAAGATTTGCTAAGAAAATGCAAACTGTAAAGATGTTAAAGTACCCCTCAGGAAAGCCACAAGCTCATAGTAAGGCGGGGGAGGGGCGGGCAGGGGAAACTTTCTTGAAAGAGATGATTTAGCACAAACAAAACTGTAGTTTAATGTACATTGAAAAATTACATTTCCTTTGTTTCTCTTTTAAATTTTAGGTAACAGCAATAACCCAAGAGGAAAGAAAGCATACCAGGATAGCATAAATCTCCTAAATTCAATAAAGCCCTGAAATGACTTGATTCATGGTATCTTCCTCTTGGGTTTCTTAAAATCTTGTTTTATTATAAATGAAATTTAATCAATATGCAGTTCTGTTTACTTACACCCATGAATGAGATATTAAGACTGCATACTGAATTCTCTTACTACCAGTGGATTAAGTAGAGGGGGAAAAAGATGCATCCTCTGTTAGTAACACAGAAAAAAATAATTGTAGATTGATTCAGCATTTCATTTTTAATGATTATGTAGAGTTTAAGTCATCTTTGAATAATGTTTTCTCATCTGCTTAAGAGATGGAAAGTTATGATTTCTTTGCTGAAAATGTTCTCTCCAAGTGAGTTTAAGTTTTCAAAACACTCTACAGTATAAACCAGAACAAATGTAAAAGATAGCCCATAATACCTCACCAAATAGCCTGTGATCATCATCATCATTATGTCTAGGTGAGTGCATAGAGCAAATTCTTCATAAACTTTTTGACGAAGTTAAAAAATTAAGGAACATTGTGTATAGTCTGCATACACATCCCATGTAAAAGGTAAAACAAACATTATAAAGAGAAATCTATGATGAGCACAGAAAGACTAGATCCTTAGCTGTGTTTTATTTGTTTTTAAGCTCAGGTCACCTCATTCCTGATCAGTGAGGAGAATTAGTATGCAAATGACTCTCTGATCTCTATCTTTAGATCAGCGGTTCTCCCACCATCTGGTAAAGGACAATTGTTACTTTTCATCTCCCTTAAATCTACCAGCGATGAATATTTTTCATGGAATATAGCCGATATGGATTACTAGAATATGAAATAAAGTCCAAAGACATAAAATGTAATCTTTTTCAAATCATAGGTTCAATAGGCATAAATGTACTCTGTCAAATTGCTGTAAAATTATATAATTGCTAATTAGCAATTTCAGGATTTATCTCATCATGGACTAGTAATAATTTACAGACTGATGACTACGTGCGAGCTACATATGTGATCATCATCATCATTATGTCTAGGTGAGTGCATAGAGCTACATATGGGGGCTGGCAGGTGGCATAGTGGTTAAAGGCACTGGCCTCCCACATGACTGACAGCGATTCGAGTCCCAGACCTGGTGGCTTGCTTGTGCATGTCCCCTCTCTCTCCCACTCTGTCCCTCTCTGGTCAAATTAAAATAAATAAATAAAGTTAAATAAAATGATTATTAAAAAAAAAGAGAGAGAGAATCACATATGGAGTAGTACTAATATATTGTTTATAGGTCATAATCAGGATGTTAATAATGAGTAAAAGTTACTTAATGCCTACTACATATGAGGTTTGTGCTAAATAACAAATAATAAATAATAAATATTAAAAATAATAAGTAACAAATAATAAATATTGTGCTAATGATAAATATCTTATTTAATCCTCAGAACAATCCTGTGAAGTTTTCATAATTATTGACCTCATTTTACAGATTAAGCAACTGTGACTGAACATTGAACCATTTTTTTTTTCCCCAAAGCTTTTAATACTAACTTCTACTTTCTCATTTAAGAATCTATATAACCAGGGACCAGCAGATGGCATAATGGTTGCATTGCTGGACTTTCACTGAGTCCTGGATCTAGTAGCTTAAACCTCATGCCCTGCATGTGTGAGTGCCCCAAATCCTAAGAGGAGAATGGAGGAGAAGGGATTGCGGTGTGGCCATCCCCCCGGGGGATGATTTCTCGCTTTCTGGCTCTCTGTCTCTCTCTGTCTCTCCAGCAAGCACATGCACCCTATACCAAAAATCTTTTCCTAACAAAATAAATAAATAAATAAATAAATAAATAGAGCCTATATAACCAAATGTCAAGAGCGTATCTTCACTTGAAAGTTCTAGATGCTTAAGATTCAAGGGCCAGTGACACAAGAGTAAAATGTGACACTTTGTGAAGCAGACCCACTTGGGAATGTTTTGGGTTCACGCCTAAAGACCTCTCTAAGTACCTTGGAGGCACACATGTGTGCTCATGAACCAAAGATGGTTGAAGCTGGAACTGGATCATAGCATCAAGACCCTGTCAGAGGCACTGTATCTGTGTGTCATGTGTGTCACTCATGAAATAAATAATACTCAAAAATAAATAAGATGAAATTCAATGTCATTAATTGCATACAACTTCTCTCTCTCTCTCTCTCTCTATATATATATATATTTCTTATTTTCTGTATATTGTTCAAATAGGATCTACTGGTAAGCATCTTAGCTGCTAAATGGACAGAGCCTCCTTTTGAAAAAAGACACAGAAAGATTAAGAAAAAATGTCAAATAAAGGAAGAAACCCAAACTCTTGAATTCAGCCATTGGGGCTACTTGAGGATTTCTTGGGGAACATGAGCCAAAAAATCATGTATTTTCCTTAAGCTAGCTCAAACTGGGTTTATTTATCTTGTATGTGAAACATCATATCAAGAATGAATTTTGATTTTTTTAGAATCTGAATATACTCCAGAAGCTGGGTCACAGTACCAGGTTTCTCAGTAAAGAACAGAGGCCTACTGAAGAGTCTAAGACTCTTATGTTCCAAAGATAAACAAGCTGGATTACTGTCCCAGACGTCTTTGCTCTTGAGATAAGATTAGTTAAGCTTTTCAGCTGACCAAAACCCCCTTTCTTCAAACTGGTGCTTTGTGCTCTGCCACTCCAGCACTAACTCTGCTTTCTTTCCTGCTGGTATGATTTCACTAAGGATAATTAGGAACTTTCAATGGTTTCCTCAAACTGGCTCCTACAAGACCTCTCCTTCCCATTGCTACTGCTCCTCCTTCCTCTTTTTACCATTTTGCCATCTTCACTCTTAAGTTCACTTAGATTCTTTAGCTGCCCCTCTTCAAAACTCTGCTTTCAATCCTCCATTCCCCCTCTGCCAGAGATTTTTCCTTCCTAGTGTAGCCCCTCAAGTGACTATTCTCTTGAACATTAGACCCCTGCCGCCATTGGTTTTTCTCAAGGAACTGATGAACCCCAAGAAACAGCCAGATGCCAAGACAAATAAATAAATAAATAGATAAATAAATAAATAAATAAATAAACAAACAACTTAAGTGTCCTCCACAAATATTTGTTAAAAAATAAAAAAGAAAAAGAAAAATTTAGCCTTAATATGGAACAGGTAAACCTAACTTGTCCTGTCTGTCAGAAACACAATTCAGAAAAAACTAACAAGTGGGACAAAGACGAGAACCAACTGTTTTACACAAACCAATAAGCTCTGTGTTTACTTTATTCATGGCTAAAACTTTAGAATTAATGCTATCTCTCCATCTGTCGCTGTTTATGAATGTATTATGTGAGACTTTTCTACCTCTGGATTATATTATTAAATTAAATTAATTAATAAAATCCTGAAAATAAACTCTATTCTGATTGGTGTGAAGAGAAATAAGGGGAACCAGCAGTTAGCGCAATGGCTATGTCACTGGACTCCCACGTAGTCGACCGCGGTTCGCGTCTCGGACCCGGTGGCTTAAATCTCACGCCGGGCACGTGTGCGTGCGTGCCCAAGATCCCGAGAGGAGAATGGAGAAGGAGGGATTGCGGCGTGACCATCCCCCCTGGGGGGTGATTTCTCGCTTTCTGTCTCTATGTCTCTCTCTGTCTGTCTGGCGAGCGCACGCACTCTACAGTGAAAATCTCTCCAAAAAAAAAAAAAAAAGAGAAATAAGGACTTGTATAAATTAAATACTTATAAAACTCCCCAAAATAGAAAATCTAACCCAAACACTTTTCATGTTTATATGATTGGGGTAGATCTTTGGAAAATGAGACTAGTTTAACATTATTTATTTAATAAAGCTATGAGAAGTACTCTGGGGTACAGACTTCTGATGGAATTGCTTAAATAACTTTGAGATGATACCATTGGACTTCCAGACTCTAGTGGAAAAACAAGAGTCTTGAAACTGCTAAACCCAGATCAAACAGAACAAGAATTAATTATATGAGACAGAACAAACTAATAAAGAATGAATATGATATTTTCTATCTTTTTGGTGAACATGGTTAGGTTTTCAATATTCCATTTTTTTAGATATAAAATACTTCTTTTTTCTCCTCCACTATCTGTAATTCACAGCAATTAGTAGATTACACTTTTATAAATAGAAATGAAGCATTTTTTCCTGACTGATCACTCCAGAATTCAGAAACCCTTTCGTTAATTTTCATGGCATTATAACTAATTGACTAAGTTCAATAAGAATGTGCTTTCCCTGTAACAACTGGAAAAATGTGGTTATCTAACCAAGTATTTGACTGGAATGTCATATTTGAGAATGATGATGCATAAAATCAGATATGACCAGACAGTCCTAAAATCTAAAGTTGACTTTATAAAACCAATGCTTACAAAACTCTATCAAGAAAACTAGTTTTGCACCTGCCTTAAATGCTTCCCAGCCTACCAGACAAATAAATGCCACTTTTTGACAGACCTACAAAACTTAGGATATTTAGGGTACCTTAAGAAGAAAGAAATTTATCAAATTTAACCAAATACCATTCTTACTGTATGTATATAAATAACTTAAGAAAAATCTAATACAACCAGATATTTTGTAAATGAAGATAATCTTATTTGATTAATCAAAAAGGAAAGTTGCTATAGAGAGAAATACTATGTTTCATTAGAAAACCATAGTACACCTCTATGAGATATTAGATTTAGTCTTTCTCACTGTCTTAGAGCTATTTTTTTTCTCCTCCGGGTGAACAATATTTTATTTTTACTTTGTCATCTACCTATAAATTGAGTTGGGCCTTACTGTCTTATGTATTTTGTCAATCCTTACCAATTTCTCAATTCTTCTAGCTTACTTCAATATTTGGCTATGAAACTCTAAATTAACATGTACAATTTGCCTACTTTCTTGATTGAGAACTAAAATCTCCCTATCCATATCTTACTTGGGACTCTGAGTTATCTTGCATCTAACCTTTCTATACCCGCCCACCACCCCCGAAGATCTACAAAACCTTTGAAACTTAAGCTGGACATCTCGATGTAAGCTTTAAGAAACTCATCACTGGGGCCGGCATGTGGCATAGTGGTTAAGGGCGCTGGACTCCCACATGGCCGACCACAGTTCAAGTCTCAGACCTGGTGGCTTGCTTTCTCACTTCCTCTCTCTCTCTATCTTTGTCTCTCTCTGATAAAACTGGAAAGAAGCAATGATAATAATAATAAACAAAGTTAAATAAAATAATTCTTTAAAAGAAAAAGAAACTCATCACCACAACAGAATGAATAAACATTGTACATGTTGTTATACAGTCCACTCAAGAAGTTCACCGAACACCTACACCTCCCATACTCCACTCTAGAGAATAGCGATCGCTGTGTTATTGATGTCTGTGACATCATTAAAGATATTTAAACTCCACGGCAGGAAATCTGTCACATCTCCACTGTTGTCCTTACCTACAGATGATTTGAGTCCAACATCTAGAAATCTTCCCAAAAAGCTGCTCTCCGACTCTAAATCTGGGTTTATTCTATTCCAATCACTAATATCTGAGAGAGGAATGTTTTTGTGTTGCTGGCCTCAAGAGATGGTTCAGCTGCTTCTTAATGAATAAAAGATGACCAAACAAGAAATGAACTTATGTTTTTCAAAGGATAGAAGACTGTCTTTTAAACAAGAAGAAAGACTGACAAACACACTCTCCCTGATCACACATTAGAGAAACCAGAAATCTGCCACATGAGTTTAGTGAGAACCCACCCCAACCCTTGATGTCTGGTCAAGTTCCTCATTTCCCTCCTTTGATGTCTAAGACTTTGGCCTGCCTTGGCAAAAATCATGTTGGGTCAAGTTAACAAGAATCCTCTTCCTTTTAACGTTCCTCTAAGTACTTTTTCAACCACTGACCCCCAACCTTCACCTTACTCTTTGACTATAAATCCTCAGATATCATCCCTATACTCAGAGTTCAGCTCCATCTCTCTCCCTTATTGAAATATTCTTATTGCAACAGTCTTGAACAAAATTTTCATTACCATCTTAATAAGTGTCAGAATATTTTTTTAACAAAAGCAAGTTTTCTCAACTACAAAGTTCAACAAACACCCTTGATAAGAAGAAATCAGAAATGTAGAATAAATATTTTTAGTAAACCACAGAGATTCAGTTTAAATATCTAACATTATTGCTTGTCACTGACTATTGAAGACTATTTCATTCCATTAAAAGCAGTATACCATAGTGGTTAAGAGCATAGGTTTTAGAGGCAAGCTGTCTGTTTTAATCCTGACTCTGCCACTTAGGAGTAGGATTTGGGAAATTAAGGTATACTTCTAACCTTCACTCATCCATAGAATGAGATTGTTGTACTTACCTCATGAGGTTATTATATATATGATATATTAATAGTTACTATTCATAAAGCACCTATGAAATTACCTGGCTCAGAGTAAATGTTTCATAAGCATTTATTATTTTTATTCTCATCATACTCCTGCCACATTAAGGGTTTTGGATACTTGGCAGGATTTATTTTAAAAAGGTTATTTCATGAGAAAGAGAAAAAAGCAAGCACCTTCCACAGGCTCTCATGCCATGAGCCTCCCCCTAGCCTGCCCAACCAGCCAGAATCATAAGCAGTCAGATGTGCCCTAGTGTGTACAAATCAACCTGAGAATTGAACCCTGATCTTCCATATGGCTTCCAGGATTGCAGAGAGTTGCATTGCTACTGTACCACCACAGCCAGGCAGTGATAAAATATTTGATAATTTTCCAACTTTTTAAAAATAGTCCTCCAGTGCTTTATGTTTATTAAAATATGAGAAAGAAGATTTTAGATTCTTATAGTAACAAAATGATGGAGTTATTTCTATACAGACCCTGAAAAGTATCTCAAAAATACCTTCCCCCATTTTTCATTATCCATGAGTGTTACTGATGTATTCACAGGTGTTCCAAAAATCATAAGTAATATTTTATCCTATATTCAGTTCAGTTATTGCTGGAACTCATTAAGAAAATTTTAGTTTTAACTAATTTTTTAGTTTAAAATTTTTTCTCTTTTTCAGTGAGTAAAAATCAGAACAGAAAACTTGATTCAAATCCTATTAAGACAATAATGTTTCTTTAAAACATTTCTTAGTACTATTTGTTATCTTTTGGCAACTTTCCTTAATTTTGTAACTAGAAGCACCACTTGCAAACTTCAAAATGCTTGTCAATTTGGGATGAGAAGAAAATTCATCACATAATTACCACTGAGCATAAGACAATTTAATTCACATAAATAGGCATCTTTCCCCCTTGTCATTACATAGTCATGCAAGTAATAAACTTCTAGAGAAGCTGTCAGAAGTCTATAGATCATCTGTGACTATCAAACCAGACAGAAGCATGACGTGTTCTATTGTCTTAGTGGCCAGAGAATGCTCATGATGCACAGACTTACAGGAGGCATTTTGACTATGCTTGGTACCTTTATGATCAGGTAATGAAGTTCTATTCCAAATGACCTGTTCTTACTTTCTTATGAGTTCTTTTACTTTTTTTTTTTTTAAGAGATATATTTTTGCTATAGGGCTCATACACTTGCCAGAGAGACAGAAAGCAAAAAATCACCACCCAGGGGAGAGGATTACAATTCCTTCTCCTCCATTTTCCTCTTGGGATCTTGGACATACATGCACACGTTCACCCTACCAGGTCTGGGACTTGAACTGTGGTCCACCACATGGAAGTTCAGCTATGTAACCATTATGCTATCTACTGTTCCCTTTTATGAGAGTTTTGCCAAAGTGAAAAAAAAAATTGTTTCCCTCTTTTTATATTTCACTTTTAAAATTCCTTTTTTTCTTTTGTTTCATTTGTTTATTCTATGAGTAAGATGTGTGTGTATGTGTGTGTAGGGGGGTGTGCATATGTATTTAGAGAGAGAAAGAAAGATACATCACCCCTTTACAGGTCCCCATAGCACAATCCACTAAGAGCCTCAGCCAGCTTGGATCATGGGCCCAGATGTGCCCAAGTACTGAGAGGCCTGGAAGAAAAAATAGCAAACTTTCCATGTGGGTCTGCCTTAACGGGTATTACCTTTTACCATTGAGTCACCATAGGCTGCTTCACTTCTTAAAATTTTTCTAAGAGAAGTATCATAAGTTCATATAAGCAGTACTATACTCTCTAGCACAATTCACTAAGAGCCTCAGTCAGCTTGGATCATGGGCCCAGACATGCCCAAGTACTGAGAGGCCTTGGAAGAAAAAATAGCAACCTTTCAATGTGGGTCTGCCTTAACGAGTATTGCCTTTTACCACTGAGTCACCATAGGCTGCTTCACTTCTTAAAATTTTTCTAAGAGAAGTATCATAAGTTCATATAAGCAGTACTATACTCTCTAACTCACGTTACGATATGCAAATACATTTGCTCTACTATCGTAGCACTGCTTTGCTCAGGCCTTATTGCGGAATTATTTACCTATGCTGTTTTCCAGCTTGCTACTGATCCAGTAGAGCTGTCCAACATGATAGATCTCTGGGAAGGCAGAAACCACATTTTTTTTATCTTTGCATCACTCACGCTGTCAAACCCTGATGCTCTGTGACCAGAAGCATTCAATAAGCATTTTATTCTTTAAATGTAGTTGATTATTGTTCATTCCTAAAACCAGAAATTTTGCGTTTATTAGGGGAAAGGAGGCTTTAATCACTTAACATCTTTAGATTTAAAAAAAAAAAAAAGTTGGCTATTTCACCATTCTAATCATCACAGATCTGAAATTAGAGTCTCTCAGAAATGACTTTAACATAATTAAGGACAAGAAATAATTGGTTTCTCAGCTCAACATGCCAACATGTTGAAAATTATGTCACAGAACTCACCATAGATTCATGTTTTGTTGTTGTTGTTGTTGTTGTTGTTTTCAATAGCAATTTAAAGGAGGAAGAATAGTGTTCAGTTTCTGTAATGCAAGTGGGTAGAATTTGTCCTTAAAAGTCATGCTGAAATTGCTTTTAAGGTTTGCATGACTGTAATTACCCTGGGGCTGAATGTAGTAAATGTAGTCTATAAAACAAAGAAGGAAATAAAATTGGTTTTACTCTTTAAATGATTATGCCTTTTTACTATAGAAGGGGAGAGGCATTATTTATTTAAAAAATCACATTCGTCTTTGGATTACTAAATAGAATAACTCATGGTAAGGATTTCTGCTAACAGAAAATATAAACATCATCTGATGATTCTCTATTTAAATAAAGCAAAAGTATTAAAAAATAGTTTATTGGATTTTTCAATGTTAGTCAGGCCAGGAGAACTGATGTATATGTTTTGTAATGTGTCTGCTGTGATACTTAAGACTTAAACTATATTGAATCTGCCCATGACATGGTGGTTAAGACAACTAGATACAGCATGGCCCACTGTATGATTCAAGTTCTGGATCCGGCAACTGAAAAAGCATGTCCAGCTTTTATGCACGTGTGCCCCAAAATGCCCAGAGTAGAACAGAGGAGAAGGGATCTCTGTGCAGCCATCCATTCCAAGGGGTTCTTTCTCTCTTTCTCTTTCTCTTTCTCACTTTCTCTCTCTCTCTCTCTCTCTCTCTCTCTCTCTCTCCATCTCTTTGTAACAGGTACATGCATCCTGTGGCAAATTAAAAAGATTTAAGCTATATGAGAGGCTTTATGTATGTATCTATATGTACCATAAACTGTCAACAATAATTTTTTTCTATTTTGCTATAATTAGAAAATCAGAGGAAAAGTACAGACCCTTCTATTTTTATTTTTTTCTTTTAGTGAGATTTTTGCTATGGGGTGCATGCTCCCTGGAAAGACAGAAAGCAAGAAATCATCCCCAGGGTGGATGGCCATGCCACAATCCCTTCTCCTCTCAGGATTTTGGGGGCACACACACATGAGTTATAAGTCACTGGGTCTGGGACTCGAACTGCAGTATGAATATGTGAGAGTCCAGCAACATAACCATTATACCATCTGCTGGTCCGAGCCAAAGACTCCTCTGAGCTAGCCGAAGGGCCTTCCAGTTTCCAACCTCTGCCTTTTAAGAGACAATCTTCATGAATCTGAACAACCATGACTCAGTCAAAACTAGACTCATTTTTGGTTATGCTATTGTAGCACACAATAATATGGCATTCCCAGATATTTATGAAAACAACAAGGCCTTTGTCTTCTTAAATACAAAGGAGTCTTCAAAATGTTCATGAAAAAATGAGTATTATGAAAAAATTATGGATATGTTTCTAGCATTTTTGCACCAAAATAAAATTTAATTTTAATTCTGTTTTCCTTTTCTCTCTCTCTCTCTTTATTTTATTTTATTTTATTTTTTGCTATAGTGTGTGTGCACTCTACAGAAAGACAGAGATAGAAAGCGAGAAATCACATCCCAGAGGGGATGGCCATGCTGCAATCCCTTCTCCTCCATTCTTCTCTTGGGATCTTGGGCACACACACACACACACACACACACACACGCGCGCACCCAGCATGAGTTTAAGCCACCGGGTCTTGGACTCGAACCATGGTCAACTACATGGGAGTCCAGCAACATAGCCATTACGCCAACTGCTGGTCCCAATTCCATTTTCCTGCAAACGTTTTGAAGTCCTCTTGTACAGAGATAAGAAAACAGAGACTAAAATATCAGCAATAGAATAGAGTAAACCAATTCTACCTCACCGAAAATTCTTAAACTACTGGCACTTATTAATTCAAGGGTGGAATTATGCAAATTATATCTACCTGTATACGCAACTAAAAGGTGGCATTTTCCTTTACTGTAGAATCTTGACTTTCTTAGTAGTGAACTTGTCTTTCCAGCTCTCACCAAGTCAGTAATATTGAGAGGATTAAAAACATGCCATGACGGTACCACGGGTTCTAAAATCTAAAATCTATGTTCCAAAGCAATTTAACCCAAACCAGTAATTCTCCCATACACCCACCCCTGTACAGTTAAGTAACCAAACTTTCTTTTTCATTTAATCATCATTTTGTAAATTTATGTTGTATATCAACTCTGGAGCCAACCCTATGAAACATAAGAAATAAAGTTACCTTTACTCTGTAGTTGCTCAGAATCTCATAGTACACACATCTAGTGAAATAAGTAACTGTAGCAAAAATACAGTTATAATAGAGTTATACATAAAGGAGTGGCTAACTCTTATTTGGAAATCCGTAGATGACTTCCATAGCTGGAAAGTACTATGAGGTTATTAAAAGATAAAAACAAAAGGAAGAGAGAAAAGGATGATTTATAAATTTCAATAGTTTGTTTTGTGCTGTTTTTGTCTTTTTAAGGCGTTTGCCATAGGGCACGTGAACTTGCCAGAGAGATACAGAGAGAGACAGTGAGAGGGAAGGTGAGAAAGCATCCCCCCTAGGAGGGATGACCATGCAGCAATCCCTTCCCTTCCACTCTCCTCCTGGGATTTTGGCCATGCAGACACATGTGCCTGGCATGATTTCAAGCCCCCAGGTCCAGAAGTCCAGAAATCAAACTACAGTCTGCCATGTGAGAGTCCAACACACTAACCACTACAACCTGCTGGCCCCAGTTCAACAGTTTTTAGGCTTTTTTTTCAATGAGTTAATGTCTAATTAACATATAGCAGTTGCACCTATTTAGGAGTAAAATTCCTTAGTTTTAAACAATCCATAACTCCATTTAAACAATCCACAGCTCCATATTGCTCTTAAGAGAAGCTTCAGTTTTGTTAATAATGTCTTCGTGGTCTGTATGATTGACTACTGATCAACTGTGCAGCATTATTAGTTGACTTTCTCACTAGATTTCTGGAATCTATCTTTAGGGGGGCCCTGTTTATATTCCTAGCCCAAGTAAAGGTTGAACAAAATGGCTTATGCTTAACTTCAGTCTCTTGCTGAAGCAAGAATATCACTCGCTTAAGGCTGGCTTAGACAATATGGAGACCCTATTTTTAAAAGAGCCAGGCATAATGACACACACCTTTAGTCCCAGCTGAGAGGTGAGGCAAAAAGATCATGACATGGCAAAACCTTGTCTTAGAGAAAAGAAAAAGAAAAACAAAACAAAACTACATATATATATATA
>NW_006204113.1:6413929-6418589 GCF_000334495.1 Tupaia belangeri chinensis
TATATATATATATCATGCTTCTACCATAAGCCAGGTGTCATACCTCACCCTGTAGTTACAAATCAGACATACTCAGTGCCATAAGAGAAATTAAAGTCCAGTTTGTGAGAAAGGTAAGGAAGTTGATTAATGATAACGAGATAACATTATGGCAGATAGTAGGTGTGCTGCAATAAATAATACAGGTTCAAGTAACAGAATAATGAAGTAGGGGTTAGTCTAGGAGTAGGGATAGGGGTTATTTAAAGAAACGTTTCCTGCCAAAGCCCTGAAAGTTTTTTTCAGGCTTAAAGAGTCATTAATACAAAGGCCATGAGATGAAAAGTGGTTTATTTTATTCATAATAATAATAATATCATGTCAGGAGAGAGGGACTTGATGACACAAGACTTTGTAGGCCTCCGTTCAGAACCTGGATTTTATTCAAGGCCTACATGAAACACTGTGCTCTCTTTATCACCTCAAGTTTTCCACCTCAAATTTTTATACCTGACCTACTCTTCCTCTGCATTTTTTCACCTAATTAATGGTTAATCACCAATAGCAGAGGTCAGATCTTAATATTTATTTTGCATCCTCAGGACCGGCTTATAACAGGTATTTGATAAAGAGAAAAATGGAAATATGGAGACCATTCTTTTGCTTAATCAGACTTTTGGTACATTGTAGAGTGATCTTCTCTCACTGTCAATAAGAACATAGCAAATGAAATTAAGATCTAATGTAACCTTTAATTTTGAGGGTAGAATCAACCTGCCTCCATTGAAGTAGGATATATGGAAACTACTGTATCTTAGTCTTTTCATTCTGCACTCAGAATTTTCAAAGCTGTGTTTTGGTCTTAACTTCTCATCCCTCTCACAAATATAAGCTATCATTGCTGATATCATTAAGGATATGTTTAACATACCCCATGAAAAATTTCTCAGCTGCAAAAAGAGTTTTTACCAAAAGCCAGTTTCCAGTAACATTGGTTAGCAGAAACATCATTCTATCTCAATGCAAATAATTTCGGTTTGCATAAAGGGGAAGTGGGTGGGGGGAGAAACAGTTGCCATGAGTAATGACTAATTAGGAACATTTTGACAAGGGTATAATTTCAATTGGTGATTCTCAGCACTGAGATAATTTCACGCTTTGTGAAAAACCATTTGGTGAAAAGTTAATTCAAACCTAAACTTTATTTTTGTAGAAATCCGGTCAAATTGATTTGACATTGGCTAATGGTTTTATGACAAGCAGTCAAGACGAGAAGTCTTTAGGGAATATTTTTAAAGCCCCTCCTTTGGGTATGTGGTACATAGGTAGCATCAGAAATATGATTGAATCTTGGCTAGGCAGAAGTGGGAGAGACAGATCTGTATATTTATTTGACCATAATAGTATAATTTCGGTACTACTGATCTACTCACACCTGCAGAAATCGTGCAAACATTCGACTTAATTTACCTACCTTTTTCATTTAAAATTTCCTTTTTTTTTTTTTTTTTTTGAGTTGTTTGTCATAGGTCACATAAGCTTGCTGTAAAGACAGTAAGAGGGAAAGTGAGAAAGCACCCTCCAGTAATGATGGTCCCTCCCTTGTCCTACATTCTCCTCCTGGGATTTTGGGCCTGCTCACATCCACACCCAATATGAGTTTCAAGCAGCCAGGTCTGGAACTCAAACTGCAATTGGCCATGTAGGAGAAGTTCAGTGCCTTAAATACCACACCACCTCCTGGCCCCCTAATTTATCTATTTTACAAATATGTTAAGACTTCAATTTGCCCATTGAAGACAGTTTCTGAAATTCTTAAATGTAAGATAGACTTCTTTACAGAATTTGTTTTCTACATATAACACCAGACTCCATGTAAATTCTCCATTTCTTTAGATTCTCAAAAGGAATTGTATTTTTAAAAACTGATCTGGCTGGGAACCAGCAGTTAGCGTAATGGCTATGTTGCTGGACTCCCATGTAGTTGACCGCAGTTCACGTCCCAGACCCGGTGGCTTAAAACTCACGCCGGGCGCGTGTGCGTGTGTGCCCAAGATCCCGAGAGGAGAATGGAGGAGAAGGGATTGCAGCGTGACCATCCCCCCTGGGGGGTGATTTCTCGCTTTCTGTCTCTATGTCTCTCTCTGTCTGTCTGGTGAGTGCACACGCCCTATAGTGAAAAACCTCTCAAAAAAAAAAAAAAAAAGAAAAACTGATCTGGCTAATGTAATTATTTTCTTGTAGTAACTATTTCTTAATGGTAAACATATCTTTTGAAACTCTACAGTGCAGTAAAGATTATGGTGTATGTAAATTCACAATCCCACAATGTGATTCATTTCAAATGCTGTAAAAAGTTCAGTAGAAAGTATTCTAGTCAACTGAGCAAATGAAATTACAAAATTGGTTCATGTACTAATAAAGCAGGAACTGGCAATCCTGTAAAGGGCCAGATAGTAAATATTTCAGACTTTGTGAGCATGTGTTCTTCATCACAGCCACTCAATATTGTGATTAGAATTCAAATCCAGCCATGAATAGCATGTAAAGTAGAGGAGCCATGTCTGTGTTCTAAAAAAATCTTAGAAAAAACAAGCCATGGACTAAGTTTGGCCAGTGGTTCAAAGTGTGTAGACCTCTATTATAAAAGAATAAGAGGCAGCTGATATCAGGAGACTGTTCTTTTATCATTATGTTGAAACTATAAGTTTTATTTAAGCTTTCTAAAGGACCACAAATTATTAAATAATTACATATATATATATATATATATATACACAAAATGCATAATTATTTAATTACTTGTGATCTTTCATGAGACTTGAGTTAAACATGTAGTTGAATTAATATATATTTTTATTTATTTATAATATATACTAGAGGAGTCTCAAAAAGTCATGGAAAATGTGTATTAAGAAAAATTCAGGGACCAGCAGTTGGTGTAATGGCTATATCGCTGGATTCCCATGTAGTCAACCACGGTTCGAGTCTCGGACCCGTTGGCTTAAACACACACGTATGCATGCGTGCCCAAGATCCTGAGAGGAAAATGGAGGAGAAGGGATTGTGGCATGGCCATCCCCCCTGGGGGATGATTTCTCACTTTCTATCTCTCTGTCTCTGTCTTTCTGGTGAATGCACGCGCCCTATAGCAAAAACCTCTCCAGAAAAAAAAAAAGAAAGAAAAAAGAAAAAAGTAAATACATGCATTGATTTCAATTCTTTTTGCACCAAAATAAACTGTACCGTTTTTTTTTGGTGGGGGGATGTTTTTGCTATGGGGCACATGTGCTTGCCAGAAAGACAGAGAGAGAAAGAGAGACAAAAAGCAAGAAATCACCCCCAGGGGAATGGCCACACCACAATCCATTCTCCACTCCTTTCTCAGTATCTTGAGCATGAACGTATACATGCCCAGCATGAGTTTCAGCCACTGGGTCCAGGAATCAAATCATGTCTACTACATGACAGTCCAGAAACATAGCCATTTCGCCATCTGCTGGTTCCTATAAACTGTACTTGAATTCCAGTTTTCTTCAAGTTTTCTTCATATATATCATTTTATATACAAATACATAAATTTACTTAATGTATAATTAAATAATTATGTATGTATATATTCATGTGTCTCTCTATGTAGACATATATAAACATTTATAAAGACTACACACATAAAACAGGTATAAAAATTGGTAATACTTTGTGGCCATTTATATTATCTCTCAATATAAATATTACTTCTAAATGATTCCAGATCTGAAAAAAAATTAATAATTTAAATTATTCTTAGGGTCAGCAAGTGGCATAGTGGTTAAGGTGTTGGACTTCCATGTGACCAGCCATGGTTCAAGTCCCAAACCTGGAGGCTTGAAATTCACTCTGGGTGCATGTGCATGAATGCCTGAGAGAAGAATAGAGGAGAAAGGATTGTGGTGTGCCCATCTTTCCTGAGGGATGGTTTCTATCCTATCCTTCTCACTGTGTCTTTCTCTGTCTCTCTTTCTAGAAAGCACACATGCCCTATGGCAAAGAAAATAAATAAATAAAATAAAAAGTAAATAAAAATAAACAAAAATTTTCTTATGTACAGTGACCCCAATGAATAGCCAAGTTTTCATACTTCCTGAGTCTTTGGAATCTGTTCACTTCTATCTGTCTCTACAATTGGTCATGTCCATATGGCAGTGAAGCCTTCCTAGCTTATATCCTGAATCCAGTTCTCAATCATGGCCCGCAAGCACTCCTTCAAATCTCAATTCAGTTGCCAGAAGGTCTGTGATTAAAGAAAATCTAATCATGTCTCTTTTTCCCTCTTGTTTAAAGCTTCCAAAGCTTCTGGCTATGTTTAGGACAAAGTCTAAAGTTCATGCAGCCTACAAAATCTGGGCTCGCTCTCGTCTATTCACTTCCGTCCCACTACTCTTCCTTCTTTCAATGCACCATATTCCTTTCGTTTCAGGACATCACTCATATTATTCACTGTTCTTGGAATCCTATGGTTCATAATTGTCTCACCACAAGGTTCTATAAAGGTAGGTAATGTTTATTTCAGCACATAAGCCAGGGGTAATGTACAGTAGATGACTCATATAAAATAAGTCTTCAATAAGTATATGGAGGGGCCGGCAGGTGGCGTGTTGGACTCCCACATGGCTGACCACAATTCAAGTCCTGTACCTGG
>NW_006204113.1:6422058-6431904 GCF_000334495.1 Tupaia belangeri chinensis
AAAAAGAAAAAAGTAAATACATGCATTGATTTCAATTCTTTTTGCACCAAAATAAACTGTACCGTTTTTTTTTGGTGGGGGGATGTTTTTGCTATGGGGCACATGTGCTTGCCAGAAAGACAGAGAGAGAAAGAGAGACAAAAAGCAAGAAATCACCCCCAGGGGAATGGCCACACCACAATCCATTCTCCACTCCTTTCTCAGTATCTTGAGCATGAACGTATACATGCCCAGCATGAGTTTCAGCCACTGGGTCCAGGAATCAAATCATGTCTACTACATGACAGTCCAGAAACATAGCCATTTCGCCATCTGCTGGTTCCTATAAACTGTACTTGAATTCCAGTTTTCTTCAAGTTTTCTTCATATATATCATTTTATATACAAATACATAAATTTACTTAATGTATAATTAAATAATTATGTATGTATATATTCATGTGTCTCTCTATGTAGACATATATAAACATTTATAAAGACTACACACATAAAACAGGTATAAAAATTGGTAATACTTTGTGGCCATTTATATTATCTCTCAATATAAATATTACTTCTAAATGATTCCAGATCTGAAAAAAAATTAATAATTTAAATTATTCTTAGGGTCAGCAAGTGGCATAGTGGTTAAGGTGTTGGACTTCCATGTGACCAGCCATGGTTCAAGTCCCAAACCTGGAGGCTTGAAATTCACTCTGGGTGCATGTGCATGAATGCCTGAGAGAAGAATAGAGGAGAAAGGATTGTGGTGTGCCCATCTTTCCTGAGGGATGGTTTCTATCCTATCCTTCTCACTGTGTCTTTCTCTGTCTCTCTTTCTAGAAAGCACACATGCCCTATGGCAAAGAAAATAAATAAATAAAATAAAAAGTAAATAAAAATAAACAAAAATTTTCTTATGTACAGTGACCCCAATGAATAGCCAAGTTTTCATACTTCCTGAGTCTTTGGAATCTGTTCACTTCTATCTGTCTCTACAATTGGTCATGTCCATATGGCAGTGAAGCCTTCCTAGCTTATATCCTGAATCCAGTTCTCAATCATGGCCCGCAAGCACTCCTTCAAATCTCAATTCAGTTGCCAGAAGGTCTGTGATTAAAGAAAATCTAATCATGTCTCTTTTTCCCTCTTGTTTAAAGCTTCCAAAGCTTCTGGCTATGTTTAGGACAAAGTCTAAAGTTCATGCAGCCTACAAAATCTGGGCTCGCTCTCGTCTATTCACTTCCGTCCCACTACTCTTCCTTCTTTCAATGCACCATATTCCTTTCGTTTCAGGACATCACTCATATTATTCACTGTTCTTGGAATCCTATGGTTCATAATTGTCTCACCACAAGGTTCTATAAAGGTAGGTAATGTTTATTTCAGCACATAAGCCAGGGGTAATGTACAGTAGATGACTCATATAAAATAAGTCTTCAATAAGTATATGGAGGGGCCGGCAGGTGGCGTGTTGGACTCCCACATGGCTGACCACAATTCAAGTCCTGTACCTGGTGGCTTGCTTCCTCATTTTTTCTCTCTCTCTCTCTGTCCCTTTTTAGTCAAATTAAAATAAATAAATAAAGTTAAATAAAATAATTATTTTAAAAAATAAGTATATGGAAAGCATAGCTAAGTGAACAAATAAATGAATGATATCCCGGAAGCTGTATTTAGACATTTGTTGAAATTATGTTATGCTCCAGTGGTGGAAATAAGACACAATCTTTCATATTACTTTTATCCATCATTAACTACATGAATATTTTTGTTTCCTTGTCTATAACTTTTCTTATAAAACTTTCCAAGAGATGTTACCCCTCCTCCTGCCTATGTAGTATTTCAGTCAGTTTCCATTAAATCCAATTGATTGGGTATCATTTTTTTTTTTTCAGGTCAGAAATGCTAATCATCAAGTGGGAACTTTCATTCTCCTTAACGCATTCCTAATCTGAGACCCAAGTAGGAACTTCAGAATAATGGTGAGCTGGAAGCATTCCCAGGCCTTAGATCCAACCTGCTGACAGCTTACGGTTATAAACTATTCAGAGGAGCAAAGCTGTTAGATCAATTTGTCTTGTAGAAGTTCTGAGACAGTTTGCTCATGCACACTTTCTTTCTGATATGTTCAGCAGTCTATAGCTCTTTTGCTGAGCTGTCAGGAGACGTGACTTTCCAGCTGTTAAAACAGCTGTCATGTTCACCCCTAAGGGATCACAGCAATTGCTAAAGTTTTGGGTTTTTACCCCCCCTTCTGGGTAGGATTTGCAAAATCTTTGAAACTTTGTCTTACAAGAGCCAATCTTCAGTATCGTGCCCTGCTGCAAAGCCTCCTGTATATTTGTGAGTTGTGCAAATGCAGGAGGGTAACATGGAGTGAAGGTAGAAAAGTTATAAATAAATGTGGAACACAATTTTCAGGGAAGAACGTTATTTCTAGATTCAGTGGTTGAAGGACATCTTCATTCCAAACAGTCAGTTGGTCCAACCAAGGTTTAACCAGTGTCCATTAGGAAGGAAAGGAAAAGTATTGCAACAACTCCGACACGTATCAGGGCCTGAATGTTTCCTCAAATCTTTATGAATTCTGAATAAATAAATACAATCATATTGTAAGTTGAATAGGCTTGATTAGGAGTCTGGGCCCATTCAATACTTTGTAATGGTTTTCCATGGTGTTTTTGTGATAGTAAAAAGAGACAATTTGAATCAAAGCTATCATATGTACACAGTACTATGCATTCCCAAATCTTGATGGAAACAGAAGTCACTTAATAAGAATACATAATTTTGCAGATACGGAAATGAATCAAAACAACAAATGTTAAATTAACTTGCGCAATAAATTATTTGTCGCAGAGCTTGAACCAGTATTCAGACATCCTGACACGTATTCAAGAATGCTTTTTTGTTATATAGCACAGATGTATTAAAAAAAAGAGAGAAACAAACTCAATTTTGTCTGTCATTCTACAAATGAAATTCGAGTATAATTAAGATGTATGAATTATTTTTTAACTGTGCTTTAAAATTTGCAACTCTGAATTTCATGCAAATAAGACTTTTCCCCTCTTGTTTTAAGAAGCTGAATAAGATTCACACATCATCTTATACTAATTAGGTACATTTGACATCCAAAGGAATAGAGCCTTTCAAGAAATTTTTTTTATAAAATTCTACACATTTAAAGAACACTCACACAATCTTTTCAGTAGGAAGGAGTTCTGTTTTAAATTTGAGTGAGCAAGTTGCAAAATACAAACCTTGGCATTATCTCTATCAACTACCATTTTATTTTCAAGTACAATTTTAGCCAACCCTACCTACCTTCTGCCCTACTTAACTTAGGCTACAGTAAAACCCAGAGTAGATCCTAAAGCCTAAAGCTTATTAGTAACATTTATAAAGTATACATACATTTCCCTCTTAGATGTTTCCTAAAGGATAAAATATTTCATACTTTGTCATGTAAACATGCAATTTCCTACTGATTCAAGTGCTGAGCCAAAGCATTGGCGGTAAGCATTGTGTATTTCAGAACTGATCATTGGTAAGTGGCCTTGGGGACAGAGACAATATTCAGTAAGTGTGTCCTGATTGGTAACACTTAATTTTGGAACCTAAAGGGCCCTTACATAACTAGCAGGCAGTGAGTGCATAGGATGAGCCAGACATTTTGTTTAGATATTAGTTTATAAGATCTGGGATATGAACTCAGCCCAAAAGGACATTCAACACCACAGGCTGAGCAATTAGCCAGCCCCATCAGCATCTCTGTCTTAGCGTACTTGAAAGCAAGACTACACAGACATACATAAAGCACATGACACAGTAGCTGGTACAAGGTGGAGACTAATAAATAAAGTCAGTGTTAAGAATTAAGATAGAAAATTGGGTAGCATAGAAGCAGAGAAAAGGTGTGCAATGATAATGATGCATTGTTAGGACAGCTTTGTGACTACGGAGGTATTCTGGATGAATTTTTTATTTCTCTATAAGAAAGCACTGAAGCTGATATGGCTTCCTGTGTATCTTAACTGCCTTTTTATCTTCAAAACTAATCCAATCTAGACAATGTCTTATCACCTCAAAGAGCCTAACTCTAAGAGTGGTAACAATATTTCAGGCGATTTGAATATTTTATATGTGCTGGAAATCATTTAATATGTTGAGGTAGAGAGACTAGTGTCACACTGTCAGTTTTTTGTCCCTTAACTTTGGTTAGTGAGCATGCTGATCACTTTGGTTTAAAAAAGCCAAATGGATTTCTCTTCATAAATCTTTAATACTTAGAAGTATGACTTATTTAAGAAAGCTGTTCTACCTTATACATTGGCCACCCTTCCAATATGTCTGAAGCACCAATGTATATTTTAAAAGAAAAATGGAAGATGGAAGAAAACTGAAAATTTGAGTATTGATTGTATTTTTTTCCAGACACACTTGGAAATGACTACCACATCATTTTTGTTTTAATATTTGTGAATGACTTTGAGATAATAATTAGCCATGGTCTCTACATCAACATGTGCCAACGGCTTATATAACTGGAAAACATACACACACACACACACACACACACACACACACAAGAGGATAACGCTGTTTGAAGATAGCACTACAGTATAAAATATACCCAAACTGCAAAATGTGATGGTATCTGTTAAGAACATCACCCTGTAGCTCTTACTTCTTGATAAGTGATAAGACAATAGCATACCTGCTTTCTTTTTACCTTGAAAAAGCAGGCGTTGAAGTAGAAGAGATCTAGGGAAATAAAGCAACCCATAAATCCAGATACAACACTTACAATGAAGAGGTTTCAAATCCAAATTCTAAGAAAGAAAAGAGCTAGTACAGACTTAATTAAGTGATTTAACCTTGAGAAGGGCATAGACTAAAATGTTCTCAGCCTGTGCTCATTCACCCTCCCTCTCTCTGCAATTCTGCAAAAAATGTGAACTAAAAATTACTTTCTCAAATTAAAGCCCTAACATTCAGGGAAGCTGAAATGAAGAGTTGCCGTAAGCATTGTGTATTACAGAGTTGATATTGGTAAATGACCTTGGGGACAGAGGCGATATTCAGGAAGTGTTTTGTGATTGGTAACACTTAATTTTGGAACCTAAAGGGCCTTTAGCATGCAGTGAGTGTATGCGATGAGCCAGGCATTTTGTTTAGATAATCTCAGTTCATCTTTACATTAACCCTCAAGTCAGGACTACTCTTACAATTTTAAAGATAGGATTGGGGCTAGGTAGTGGCACACAGTAATGCAACTGGATGCACATGGGAAAAGCCTGGATTAGCATCCTGGGACTCCCCTGAGTACGTGGGATGAGTATGCCTGCAATCTGGGCTGATTGAGACTGAATGAAACATGATGTAAAGCATCTGTTGTGGGTGTCTATCATAGAAGAAACAAATGGAAAAAAAAAAAAGAGCGAAAGAGACTGAATAAATGAGTTTGGGAGAGGCCAAGTGACTTACCCAGGGAAATAAGATTTATCCATCATTGCTGTAGTTGAACTTTATATTTAGGCTTGAAGGTCTGTACGTTTTAGCCTTGGCTTCTGAGTATCACTTATTCTAACCTATATTCTTCCACAGTGAAAAAAAAAAAAGAGAAAAACAAAACTAAGCTATCAAGAAAGTCAGCATCATGACTAAAATGTTATGATAAATCCAAGATAGAGCTGACCTGGAAATGGTCTCAGTGCTGTTAATTCAAAGCTCTGTTCTTCCCGCTTTTCTATGTATGAGTTGTTTTTAAGTTTCTAGGAGACTGGTTGGAAGTCATGTGATTTGAGGCTAAAGTAAGCGGTAAGTGATCATGGATGAACCATTTCATGTTTCTGGCTTCTATTTCCTTCATGCTTAGTATTGGGGCCTTAAGCTATCAGCCAGGACCCTTTCATTTATAAAATGTGACAATTCCATTGTTTCTGGGTCCTGTGATGCTGCTGTCCATTGCTTTAGCACAAAGACCTGACCTACCTACAATCCCAAATTCTGATCTAGCCAATCCCTAGAGTATAATTTCTGAAACCGTAGTCATGGCCTTGGAAATCAGAAAAATCTCAGTTCAAAACCCATTTCCTAGTTGTGAGAGCTTGTGAAGTATATCTTGTAGTTATGAAGCTCAGTTCTCTCATCTATATAATTAAATTAAAAATTGTCCTTAGGTGAGAAGGTGGTAAGGATAAAATGACAGGCCTCAAATAAATTATGAGGCGCTGACAGAATAAAGCACTCTACCAATGGCAGACGAGGGCGGCGGTGATGATGATGGTCATGGCTACCATGATGGTGGTGATGATGGTGATATTGGGATATGACCCGTGACTACAAGGCTTATTAATTGGCTTCTGTGTTGCTAAGTGCAACATAAATTTGTTCCTAATGTGGACATAATTTTTGATGATGATGTGTCATAAAGACTAAAATAGAAAGCTTATAGATAAGGATGAATTATTGCAGTTCTACTATGGCTAATAATCAGAAGTCTTATGACTGTTATGACCATCCCCTGGCCCTCTCTGTCTCCCTCTTTCATTTCTCCCTTCCTTTCTCTCCTACTTTCTCTACCCTCTACTTTTCTACTCTTCCCTTCTTTTTTCTTCCTCTTAATGTATCTGATATAAATAGATGATTTCCATAGCAAGACAGTAAGAATAACTTTATAAGCATACAAAATGGCATACAGGGTAATATACTAATTTGGAAGAGAATATATATTAACATATATAAATTATGTACTTACAGGCACACTTATAAATATGAATATATGTATATGGGCTATGTGAAAATTTCCCCAAATGTTCACATAGCTGAATTATGGAAGTTTTTTCTTTACACATTTTTTTTTACTTTATTATCTTTTTCCTTATAAATTCCTGCTTTCAGAAATAGTGTGTGCTACTTCTAGTATAAAGGGGAAACTTTTATTTTATTGCCAGAAGATATATGTTCTTGACAGAGACAAAGGGAGAGAGAGAGAGAAAGCCCTCCTGAATGGGGCATGGTCAAACTACAGTCCTTTTTCTTCCATTTCTCCATCACTTCCGGACTTTGGTCATTCACAAGCATGTGCCTGGTGTGTTTTTCAAGCTATTAGGGCTGGGACTCCAGCTGCAGTCAGCCTGGTGGGATCTGGTTGCTTATTCACAACAATTAACTGCTATACTGTGGGACAGGCATGGGGGAGACTTTAAGTCAACAAGCAAAAATGATTATAAGGAAAGAGTCTGCCAGAAACTTAACAATGGCCATGTCTAGATGGAATAAGTAAAGCTAGTGTTAGTTTAACACTTTAGCAACTGCCGTTTTCCAAATCTTCTAATTGAGCATGCACTACTTTATAATGTATTTGAGGGTTATTTAAAACCACATATAAAAACTAAAGAATATGGAATAGAGGGTGTCTGGATAGTGGTGTGGTGGCAAGTTGTGGAGGGAAGAATAAGAAGATAAAGGCTTCTTGGTCAACAAATTTCTGATGAATTCTCCTTTCCTCAAGCATCTCATACATCTCTGCACACTCCGATTGCATTGTAATCTGTTAAGAGTTCTGCAGAAGATCATAACTGTAGGATGATACCACATTATCAAATGATTACTGCCTATTTAACAAACCTTGGATGAATGTCTTCAAAAGGAACAAACAGCAAGCTGAATTATGATTCTGAAGCAGAGACTTATTTACCAGTGTGTTTGTTTGGAGGCGAAGTGCAAGACAATTTATCTACACAGGGTTGGCTCAAAGTATGGTTGTTCTCATCAGCACTAGTTCCCTTTTCAAATGATGTAGCTTTCAACAGAATTGTTATAGATAAAAAAAAGAGTCACTTCAATTTACCATGCATTTAAATGTCCCCCTGCTCACCATAATCTCTGCCACACAAGCGATACATATCTTTGTTTACTGACAAACAGAAATGCAGGATCTTCTTGTAGGAAACTCTTGATTCTGCCAAGTCAGTGTGAGGAAATCCTGAGATTCGATAATAGTTCATTGCCTTACAGTGTATTCAAGCATTTGTCTTATCTAATCAGATGCAAGAAGGATCACAAACGCCTTGCTAGAAAGAATGGTGTGACTAAGTCAGAACTGTAGTAGTGGGGATCAGCAGTTAGCATAATGGATATGTTGCTGGACCCCCATGTAGTTGACCGCGGTTCGCATCCTGGACCCGGTGGCTTAAAAACTCAGGCCGGGTGCTTGTGCGTGCATGCCCAAGATCCAGAGAGGAGAATGGAGGAGAAGGGATTGTGGTGTGGCCATCCCCCCTGAGGGGTGATTTCTCGTTTTCTGTCTCTCTGTCTCTCTCTATCTGTCTGGCAAGTGCACATGCCCTATGGCAAAAACCTCTCCAAAAAAAAAAAAATTAAAAAAAAAGAAACTGTAGTAGCTATTTTTTTAGTCCAAAGAAAAAGCAAAATGTCTGAGTGTCTTGTTTTCTTCTAGTAAGAACACTTTTTTGTCATACTTCTTACCTGACAGTTCCATGTACAATTGTTCCAGAAATCAAGGCAGAATTACATCTTCTTTTTATAAATTGCTGTCATACTTCATTTTTTCCTCCAGTTTTATTGAGACATAGTTAACACATAAAAATTGTATATATTCAAGGTGTACTTGATCATTACAAATATACATGTTGTAATAATTACCACAATTATATTCATTAACATCACCCATAAGAAGGGAGGATATCCTGCCACTTGTGGTAACATGGATGAACCTGAAGGGCATTATTCTGAGTGACATCTATTGACTGAAGAGTCACAAGTTACTCAGACTCAAAAGGAAAGTACAATTGCTGGGTGAGATGGTCTTCACCTATAATCCCAGCTACTCAGGAACCTAAGGCAGAAGATTGAGAGTTTGAGGCCAACCTGAGCAACACAGTTAGAACTTGGCTCAAAAAAGAAAGGAAGGAAGGAAAAAGAAAAAAAAAGAAAAAGAAGAAAGAAAAGATGAAAAGAAGAAAGAAGAAAGAATAAAAGAAAGAGAAAGAAAAAGAAAGAAAGAGTAAGAAGAAAGGAAGAAAAAGAAAGAAAAAGAAAGGAAGGAAGAATGAGAATGAAAAGAAAGAAAGAAAGAAAGAAAGAAAGAAAGAAAGAAAGAAAGAAAGAAAAAGAGGAAGAAAGAAAGAAGATAGAAAGAAAGAAAAGAGAAGAAAAGAAAAGAAGGAAGGAAGGAAGAGAAATAAAAAGAAAGGAAGGAAAAATGAGAAAGAAAGAAAGAGCAAGAGAGAGAGAGATGAGAGAAAGAAAGAAAAAGAAAAAGAAAAAAGGAAGGAAGGAAGGAGGAAGGAAAGGAAAGAAAGGAGCTAGGAAGGAAGGAAGGAAAGAAGAAAAAGAAAAGAACAAACAAACAGAAGATAACATAGTTCTTACCACCTGATAGGAGGAGAGTCAAAGAATGTGGGGGCTATGAGACTTAAATGGTAAGTATCTAATTCAAATGGCAAACTAAGAGTTTCATGAGAGAAATTATTTGGAATCTGCTTCAACAACAAACAGAAAATGGTGGAGGGAACTTTGTAATCAACAACTTAAGCCAAGCCTGAGTAGTGTAGGAAGTAACACGTTGAACTACAGTTCTGAAAATTATATGACCAACGACAGGTTTGGATCCTACCTTGACCTGAAAACATCCTGGATGTGTGTGGGCCTAAGATTCTGATGAGGTAACAGGCAATGGGAAGGAGATCTTAGCATGGTGAGAGACTGTTCAGAGTGCTTGTCTCTTTCTCTCTTTCACTCTCTCTCTTGCATGCATGTGCTCTCTTTCATGAATAAAATAAATACACTTTTGAAAAATTTATATTTCAAAGGAGTTCAGTGTATAGGAGAAAA
>NW_006204113.1:6431920-6446039 GCF_000334495.1 Tupaia belangeri chinensis
GAGTAGTTTTGGTTTTTCTTTTTCTTTCTTTCTTTCTTTCTTTTTTTTCTATATACTACTTGAACAGATTCTTAAAGGGAAAAAATGCTGTAATAGTATATTGTAGTTCAGTCTACCTGAATTATAACAAATTTCAACTTAATGAAGTCTGAGCTAATTAAGTTTAATGCAGCAATAATTGTGTAGTCCCAGTGAGAGAAAGAACAGTTATTTAGACTCCATTTTGCTTTATAATAAAAGGCTGTAGCTTTCAAGGTACTTGCTAATTGACTGTACATATGCACACACAAACCCCTCAACCTGGTTTTGTCAGGAATACAAATGTGTCATTCTAGAACTTTTCCACGGATAAATTGCATAGATAACCACGGCCCTAATGAACACTGGAATTTACTCTTAGACTTACGAATTGTTTAAACCAATTTAAGAACTCATCCTATCCAGGGATAAGCCTTTTTTTTTAAATTCCTGTAGCAACCAGGTAGTATAGAAAATATTTTTGATGGACATTAGATCTCTGTTCCACCTTCATAAGATGACTGAGGTGGGAAGGCTAAATGAAGTAGTGATTACATTACATAATCAAATAAGCATAACCCTATTTCAGAAAACTTTACTTACAAATAGGGACAACAGCGCAAATTTGAAATGACCCTAACTCCTTAGTTTGGTATTCAAAATACCCCAGTTTTTTGGTTGGTTTGTTGTTGTTTTTTGTTTGTTTGTTTGTTTGTTTTAATGCTTCACCCTTCACTGTAGCATTTCTTTTTTTTTTTTTTGGAGAGATGATTTTCACTGTTTTTTGTTTGTTTGTTTGTTTATTTTAATGCTTCACCATTCACTGTAGCATTTCTTTTTTTTTTTTTTTTGGAGAGATTTTCACTGTAGGGCGCGTGCGCTCGCCAGACAGACAGAGAGAGACATAGAGACAGAAAGTGAGAAATCACCCCCCAGGGGGGATGGCCATGCCGCAATCCCTTCTCCTCCATTCTCCTCTCGGGATCTTGGGCATGCGCACACACGCGCCCGGCGTGAGTTTTAAGCCACCGGGTCCGGGACACGAACCGCGATCGACTACGTGGGAGTCCAGCGACATAGCCACTACGCTAACTGCTGGTTCCCTCACTGTAGCATTTCTCTTACCTACATAATCTTTCTTATTGTGCAATAGCCCTTAATCTCCCACCTCTTTCTTGAGGATCATCCCAAACACCTATGTTTTCATGGAGCCTTTCTTGATCATGTATTAAGCAAATATCATGATATTCAACTCAAAAATCATGTTATTGATACATTTCTTTGACACTTAACACTTAACTGTATTATAACTGTTTAGATCTTCTTTAAGGTTATTATCTACTTATCTCTGCATATTATGTAAAAACAAATTGGTTTTCCTTCCACGGTGGGCATTAATAATTGTTTAAGGATGGAAAGATGGTTAGATGAATACATTTCATTTATTTTTTTAGGAGGTTTTTGCCATGGAGCACATGGGCTGACCAGAGAGAGAGAGAGAGACAGAGAGAGACAGAGGGAAGAAAAGTGAGAAATCACCCCCAGTGGAGATGGTCACGCTGCAGTCCCTTCTCCTCTATTCTCCTCCTGGGATCATGGGCACGTGCACATGTGCCCAGTGTGATTTTCAAGCACTGGATCTGGACCTGAACCTCAGTCAGCCATGCCACAGTCCAGAAACATATCTGCTATGCCACCTGCTGGCCCCAGATGTATACATTTTAAATCTTGTCTTGGTGGTTCAAATTAACCATCATTATATAAGAACAGAGTCTTTAAAAAGTACAAAATGTATATTATAAAAAAAAATGCACAGGTTTTAAAAAATGTTTGTGCCAAAATGGTCTTATACTTTAATTCTTCCTTTCCATGAACTTTCTGATGTACTCTTATACTTTATAATGACATTAGGAAAAGCTTAAAAAGTACACAAACACAAACATATACATATACACACTTCTGGAATTCACTCATTAACTCCATAATATGCCAATCATGAGTTACTTTTCAGCAATTGCGTTTCCTTGCTCATAGTTACATGAGGATATTATTATTTGGAAAACAGGGAGACCACAAGAAGAAACACAGCCAGAAGTGACTTCACACAGCCCATGCCGTTGTAATACAATTGTCAAGTTTGGGGGTGGTTTGGTAAAGTCAGTTCAGTTCTCTTCTCTGTGTTAGGGAATCTCGCATTTGTGACAAGATGTGGATACATTCTCAGTGGCTTTATACAGAATCTTACTGCCCACTCATTACTGTAACATCAGTTCAAAGTTTTCTGCCTCCATGCTGGGACATTTCTGATTGTAAAGTTAATCCTGCAGGTTGCCATCCCCCATGCCTGACTTGAGTCTCTCAGGAAGATTTTATTCTTCAAACCCTTTCATTTTGGTGAGAACAAGGTTGTCACACATAAGGTCTAGAAAAGGGTTCCAGTTGTGAATGTCAGAGAACAAATAAGCAGCTTTTAGACTCTAGGTTGAATGGTTCATGATGGTGACAAGAAGCATACAAAAGCTTGGAAAACTGGTCATTGCACCATTTTCATTCATTACTATGAAAGTGTCCGTGATATTCTCTGAGAATAGAACTAGTGCGCCACACCCTCTGGCACATGGCAAACCTGAGGTGAAACTATTTCATGCACCTGGCGAGAAGTGATACACTACAGGAATGTCCTTTTATTCCCCATTGGTCATAGCTCAGCTCTCTTGGGGGTCTCTGTCAGTTGGTAGAGTTCCATGCTATGCTACATGATCACATTTCTGCTCAGTAAGGAGAATTTCAGTTAGCTTCTGTGGGTTTAGGGAACGATGCCAGTACCCATAGGTACCAACAGACTTTATTTAGTAGGACTACCCCACTAGGGCTAACAGCTTGGAAAATACTCTCCAGGTGAATCTGCTGGGTTATCTCACAGATCAAGATGTAAGCCACACTGGGAACCAGCAGTTGGCATAATGGCTATGTCGCTGGACTCCCACGTAGTTGACCGCGGTTTGCGTCCCGGACCTGGTGGCTTAAAACTCACGCCGGGCTGCATGCGTGCCCAAGAACCTGAGAGGAGAATGGAGGAGAAGGGATTGTGTTGACCATGCCCCCTGGGGGGTGATTTCTCACTTTCTGTTTCTATGTCTCTCTCTGTCTGGCGAGCGCACGCGCCCTATAGAGAAAAATCTCTCCAAAAATAAATAGATGTAAGCCACACTCTTGGAGTGCAGCTTCTTGTGGACACTCCAGAAGTTGATGTCCTGAATCTTTTGCTCTAACTGAACAAATGAATTTTATCGAAGCCAATTGAGTATTATCCATCTTCTCTCTGTCATAGATATGGATGTTTGCTGGGATGGCTCTTATGATTCCAACCAGTTTCTGACTTGAAACCATTCGAACTGAGCAGTGACACTTGGGGAGCCAACTGGGTGGCTAGAAAGCCCACAAAAGAAATACTGGGTAATAAATTGGAACAGGTTGCCATCACTTTCCACGTAATTCTCATCCAGAAGTGTGGGTAGTTCTTCCAACACACCATGATCCCCCAGGTCCACGGAATTCTAGGTGAAGTAATCGGCAGGCAACAAGGCTCCTTGCAGATGCAGTCTATGTTAGGTTCCATAGGGCCATGAGTGTTCACCACTTCACCCAGTTTAGGGACAGTCTGCATATCCCAGAACTTGCAGCTTTTCTTGTTAGCTTCTTCCATGGCTCTGGCTGCTTCCTGGCCCATGAAAACAGCTTAGCAGCCTTCTGTACTTTCTGGATCCATTCCATTGACAAAGAGATCATCTTCACAGGTTGATCCTGGGTTGAATCTGTCTCCCTGTTTTTTCCTTCTCTTTTTGCTTCTTTTGCTTCTTTTAGGCTCCAGTGTCTATTTCTGAACCCAAACCACCCCAGTCGTAGATGTTATCCTCCTTGTCTTTCCAGTCTCTGCAGTACTCGGGACTGTTTTTGTTCCTGTCCATCGAATACAGCAACCAAGACGCCAGCCTCACTGCTCACTCTTGTATGCCATCTTGAGTTGCTAGGAAACCTTTGATATAGTGCGTATGGCACAGAGCATGCTGAAAACACACGTGAAGATAAATAGGTGTACTGCTATCATTTGAGAACATAATGAGCACCTCTCTTAGGTTCTAAAAACTTACAAAATAAAAAATGTACACAAATCCTGAAACTATCAAATTTAATACAAGGATATATTTTATCTTCTATGAAAACATGCTCTCATGTTTAATGAGTCTTTTTAAATCATAGAAATTAAATCTTAATACATCTTACCTCCCTCCATCCACATAACCTATCATCTCATATTGACAAAAAAAATCTATTTTTTAATATTTAGTCTACTATTAGGACCAGCAGATGGTGTAATGGTTCCATCTCTGGACTCCCATGTAGTCAATTGCAGTTCCAGTCCTGAACACAGCGGCTTAAAATTCATGCTAGGCACAAGTGTATGCATGCCCAAAATCCCAAGAGGAGAGTGGAGGAGAAAAGATTGTGGGTAACCCTCCCTCCTGGAAGGGGTGATTTCTCACTTTCTGTCTTTGTCTCTCCAGAAAGTGCACATGCCCTATGACAAAAAAAAAAAAAAATGTCTCAAAGAAAGAAATTTGTTCCACCTTATACATACTCAGATCTCTCAAGAAATTGGCTAATGTATAGTAATAAATACAATTCTTCCACTCATTATTTTGGAATAATATTCTAAAGAGAAGATACTTTAAACTTTACTCCATTTGAACAAATGCATTATAATTAAAGGCAATCTAAATATCTGGGTTTCAAGGTGTTGTTACATGGTTTGTCACCACGTAACCATTTTCTTCCTGCCCTTGATTGAGGCTTTCTTATTTTCTTCAACCTTGGGTGTTGTTGACATGTCTGAAAGGAACCTTGTGATATCCACAACTTTTTAATTATTCTTTCTCCATTTGGTCTTCAAAGAAGCTTAGAATAAGAATTTTGTTGCTATTTGCTTATTTATTCAATAATCCAGAGAGGGTTAAATGAGAATGTCACAGAATAAAAATTGTTTTTTTTTTTTTTTTTTTTTTATGTTGAGGACAATTGTAAAAGTTCAAAGACAAAGAAAAGGAGACGGCTGTAGTCTTATGTACAAAATACTTGCTAACAAAGCTTCCATTCCAGTTGTGGTTTTATCTAAATGGTATACAAGATACAAGATACTAACTTCCTGTTGGCTAGTAAAGTGGAGAACACATTTTGTACTAAATAACTGAGGAAAATTAAATCAATTCTGATTGTCTGAGCCACATTCCCTTTCTGCGTGAAACTATCGATAGGCCTGATGGTTGTTTACAAAACCCTATGCAGTCTCTATGCCCTGCTTTATCATAAAAAATGCTGGGATTGGGGGAGACAATGATTCACCAAGAGTAAATGTTTATGTTTTTCGACAATAGTTGAAGTACTAGAACACAAAGAAAATTCATAGACTGAGTCATGTAGATTCTTAGAAATTCAAGTCAAAACAAAACAAAGCAACAAAACAAAACAAAACAAAACAAACAAATAAAAAAAACCCCAGAAAATTAGGCTGTTGTCTGAAGGAAGAATGATCAAAGAATTTCTTGAAACAGAATTTGTTCCATGATAAGCCCTGATATGTCAAGGCAATTAGTAAGCCAAAGTTAGAGGAAAAAAAGCACTAAGGAAAAGAAAGAGCAATAGTGTAGGAAACGTAAAAATAAAGAAAGAGAAGAGAGTCAAACCATTTCAGTATCTGTGGTATTCTTGGTGGTAAAAAAACCCAGAAAATTAGGCTGTTGTCTGAAGGAAGAATGATCAAAGAATTTCTTGAAACAGAATTTGTTCCATGATAAGCCCTGATATGTCAAGGCAATTAGTAAGCCAAAGTTAGAGGAAAAAAAGCACTAAGGAAAAGAAAGAGCAATAGTGTAGGAAACGTAAAAATAAAGAAAGAGAAGAGAGTCAAACCATTTCAGTATCTGTGGTATTCTTGGTGGTCCTTCCCTACTGTTTGTCTAGCTGATCAACTAGGTCGCACTTTACTCAGAGTTTCGAGTCTTCAGTGAGTACATGGAACACAACTGAACACAGTTATCAATTCACTTGAAAATCCTCTGGAAGAATAGACACTATAGACACTGAAATATTATGTTCTTTTCCCTTCTGGTTTTGATCCGATTCATGGTTTCTTTCACTGAGTACTAGATGAAGGGACTGTCTCATTTTTGGAAGAAATTTTGTGTGAAAAATGGACTTTTTAAAACACTCTTAGCCCCTAGGATTTCTTGTGATGTTTTGACTGAGAGAGAAAATGACCAAGAAAGCAGCAAATTTCCACCTTCAAGCTTATGCTTATGCTTACTCACAGGCATAGGCTAATTGAGTAGAACAGTCAGAGGAATGTCCTACACATTTTAAAAGTTCCACTTGTCTCCACTCTGGGAAAAGTCAGTAAAATTGAATTTGCACAGATTAAACGTGCCTGTCTTAAGATGTGTCCCGGGTTCTTATGCATATGCATCTTCTTAAATAATCACTGATGCTCTATGTAAGGTAAGAAAGCAGTGTTTTCTTGCAATGCAAATAATCTAAATAGATGAGAAAATTGTGTGCTTTAACACTTCACCCACTGATAGAAAATAGACAATCGGAAAAAATCTAAAATTAGCCCTGCTCAAAAATCATCAAGGAGAATTGTGAACCATGTAGTTACAAAAATGTTACCCTTCAGAATTGAAAAAATCAATGAGCTAGGTCATGGCTTTGTTTAACGTAACCCATCCTTTCAAAGCATGTTGCCATCTCTCTTCTGTTTAGCTTAGCATTCTCTGTTGAATGCACCATGTCTCCTTCTTCATCAACCTCTTGACTGACCTTATATTCCAACCATTGTTGTAGCAACCAACATCACATGGTTTTAACTACAAAGCATCTAACCCCAGTGGCACTAATATTATGACTGTCTGCCCTTATGCCTCTCTGGATTTGCAGTTACAGTGCTGCTGAATAGTTACTGGGAACAATCCAGCACTTATATATGTACAATTGAGAAGTGAGACGGTGTTAAGATCCCAGTATTAAATAGGTAAAGTGGAAGAAGTGCACATTATATAAATTCTCCTCCTTTTTTTTTTTTTAAGGTATTTTTGCTATAGAGCACTTGTACTTACCAAAGAGACAGACAGACCTAAAGAGAAAAATCACACCCCCTCCAGGGGAATGGCCACACCACAATCCCTTCTCCTTCATTCTTCTCTTGAGATTTTGGGTATGCACACACATATGCCCATCATGATCTTCAAGCTGCTGGGTCCATGACTTGAACCGTGGTCAGCCATGTGGGATTAGGGCACCTTAACCTCAACATGAGGTTGGTCCCATTCTTCTCCCTTTTATTTTTCTAGTGGGTAATCCTGAGGCAAATTCAATATGTTTTTCAGATCATAGGTAAACACTGCAGAAACATACTGTATAGCACAGTTATTCTTTATCATTATTATTATTATTTTGGCTAGAGAGCATGTATGCTTTCTAGAGAGAGAGAGAGAGAGAGAGAGAGAGTGAGAAAGCAGCCACCATGGGGTGCAATCCCTTCTCCATTTTTTTTCTTTTAGGATTTTGGGCAGGCAAGAACACTCTCCCAGTGATATTTTCTTTTTCTTTCTTTTTTTCTTTTAGGATTTTGGGCAGGCAAGAACACTCTCCCAGTGATATTTTCTTTTTCTTTCTTTTTTTCTTTTAGGATTTTGGGCAGGCAAGAACACTCTCCCAGTGATATTTTCTTTTTCTTTCTTTTTTTCTTTTAGGATTTTGGGCAGGCAAGAACACTCTCCCAGTGATATTTTCTTTTTCTTTCTTTTTTTCTTTTAGGATTTTGGGCAGGCAAGAACACTCTCCCAGTGATATTTTCTTTTTCTTTCTTTTTTTCTTTTAGGATTTTGGGCAGGCAAGAACACTCTCCCAGTGATATTTTCAAGCCACTGAGACTGAAACTTGAACCACGCAATCAGCCATGTAGGATACAGCTACCTTAACACTATACCACTGACTGGTCAGAGTACCTCTTTGTATGTTTTCCCTCTTTTCCTGATTTCCTCTCTGCAGCTTCAGATTCCAATATTTTCTATTGTAACTTTCCAAAATAACTACCTGAATGCAACCTATTGGGTGAAGTTTTGTTATCCATGGCTCAGATTATCCAAGGGGTACTCAAACTAAAACATTCCCCAATGTATGGGAAAGAATTCTCAAAGCATCTAATACTTACTGAATGCATGTTAGTACTAGGTACATGGTGTTCAGTATGAGTTAATCTTCATGTCAGTATTATGTTGGCTATTATGATCCCCTTGTTCCAAATTAGGTATCTGAGGTTCTGAAACATAATAGAATTTCCAGAGGTCAGATAGTTAATAAGAAATAGAAGAAAGACTTTAAATCTGGATTCCTTGATTTCAAATTTGCTTTCTTTTCACCATGCCATAGAATCTCCTGATTGTATAAAAGAACCGAGGTTGACCTCTGGACAGTGGCTCTTGGCTGTCTATTTCTTCATTTCCAGCTGAGGTCCATTAGCTCAAACACTCTCTGGTGATAAACTAAGATTTTACATATCCAGTTGTTTTAAACATAGCCATAATAAACAGCCTTTTAGCAATTTAAAGTCTATTTATTTTGCATACCCCATAAATCTCTGTCCAACACATATGCTAGCGGTAGGTAAGATAAACGCCTGCATTACAAATACCCCAAACCACTGCTGCCTTTGCAGCTTTCTGACCCACAGACTTCCTTCCCATCACCTAGCCATGCACCCCATTTCTGAAATACCTGTCTCCCAGGGGTTTCTCGCCCTCTTTTCTCAGATCTCTGCAGTAAGAGAATTTCCCACCTGTAAAACTGTCTCATATATACATAAATAAATCACCCAAAGTTTGAATATTCTATTGCCACCTGGTGGTCACACCTTTTTCTTCTGACAAGCCTCAAATTTCTGAACTCCCTACACTACCACTCTAGTGTGGCTACTCGTCTAGTCTGCTTGTCTGGTTAGTATGATGAAAATGACCCTAAAAATGAGAGTAAAACTAAGACCTAACAAACACGGTTTGGTTTGGTTTGGTTTGCTTAATAAAACAGGCAATAAATCTATAAAATACATGATCACAAGAGGTGGGATGGTATGAAAATATACACTGATGTCAGAAAAATTCAGACATGGGACTAACAGATGGCACCGTGGTTATGTCACTGGACTCCCACATGGTCAACCACATATTGAGTCCTGGTTGAAAATCATTCTGGGTGCCTGTGCGTTCATGCCCAAGATGCCAGGAGGAGAATGGAGAAGGGATTAAGGTGTGGACATCCCCGCTGGGAGTGATTTCTCACTTCCACTCTCACTGTATCTGACTCTCTCTAGTGAAGCACACATGCTCTGAGGTAAAAACCTAAAAAATAACTAAATAAATAATTCAGACAAATTTGAAACTGTCAAGGCCACGTTGTCATATTATGATTGTAATTGCCACGTGCCCTTAAATCTTTGAGACTGGAATCATAGAAGTAAAAATTTATACAAAGCGGCCCATATTTGATTATATAAATATCTTCCATGACCAACTAGCATACTTCTTCATAACTAAAAACACTTTCATCTTAATAAATATTATTTACACTTTTATTTTAATGAATATTATTTATTTTTATAGCTCAGTTTTCAGTGTTATTGTTCCAGAGAGTATCTTCTACTGAGAGGTCCATGAAGCAGGACCAGGGGGATGATTTTAAGAAACTTTGGTCATTTGGGGCTGAAATATGAAGTATCTGATTCTATCTCTTTTTTTTTTTCAGATTTCTGCAGCAGGGTATGTGCACTAACTGGAGAGAGACAGAGAGACACAGAGATAGGAAAAGTGAGAAATCACTTCTCCCAGGGGGATGGCCACTCTGAAATCCCTTCTCTTCCATTCTTTCAGAATTTTGGGCATGCATGCATATGCAGACATTTTTCAAGTCACCACATCTGGGACTCAAAAAGTGAGGTTGGGCATGTGAAATCCAAAGCTTTAACCATCATGCCATCTGCTGGCCCCTGATACTGTTCTATGAAATGTATTTTATTAACTTTCATAAAGTTCCTATGCTACTCAAGATAAGACCCATTTGATTCAAAGCCATTAGATGGGAAAATATAAACTGCACTTTTGTAATTTTCAACATTTGTAGTGCTTTCATATATATTTCCAAAATAATCTGAAACATTCTGAAATTTTACAACTTGAATGCCACAATAATCCTCAGATTACACATTACAAATGAGAATGATTAATGTATGGTTATAGAATTGGGAAGCATTAAACAAATTTAGAGTATGTTCTTGGTTGTCACAATTCGTAACAGATATGGGTAGTGCCAAGGATGGTAAACATTCAGTCTTAACATGCAAAAAGTTTCGTTGTTGTTTGTTTAAATGTACTTATTCTTTTGTTCCATGAGAGAAAAGAGACTGAGAGGGAAAAGGACAGATAGGCACCCACAATAGGGTCTTCACACTGCTATCCATCCCCACTCCCAGCCGGTGATCCAGGCATGCCTGTACACACCTCATGTGTGCAAGGCCGTCCTGGGATACAAACCCTGGACTTTTTCCATGTGTGTCCAGTTGCATTACTGCTGTCTCACCATCTAGATTCCAAGTAAAATAATTTTACCCAGCAAATACTCTTTGCACCTGCTACATAATTTAAATATCTCTGGCTTGCAAAGGTTTCATGATTCTTCATTTCTCCACTTACAGATTTTTACAATCAATACTGACATGTTTTCCCTATTTTACAAAATAATTATCCTTTGAATACAGAAGTCTGACTGCTTTTTCCTATTTCCAAATTCCCTTTCATAGGGTTTGGGGTGAGTCATACCCACAAATGTTAACAACCATTTTGGCCTAGTTTATAACAGGACTCATGCTACATCCTGTCCCTGGCATAATATCTTTGTGATGGGTGAGTTATGCCCACAAACATTAGCAGACTATTTGACTCATCGATAACAAGATTCTTCCTACACCCTGTCCTTGGAACAGGATCTTATAAAGTATACAAGCTCCCTTTTCTCTGTTAAAACATACTCTGCTGATACCTTCATGAAACACAGATGTTACTTTCCAATCACCAACCTAAATACTGTAAAACACACCTATGGCCAACAGACCCCCACTTCCAGATGTCCCACCTTTTTGAGTCAGACCAATGGAAAAACTTTTTTTGCTAAATTCTAAACCTTGTCTCTCACTCTCAAAAACCCCTGTATCTAATTACTCTGAGGAAGGCATGCTTACTTTTGTCTGGACTGCTCACACATATTCATGTTTAAAAATAACCACATTAATTATTATTTCAGCAGAGCTAATTATTTCCATCAATACCTTAATTTTTATATTCTTCTCAAAGTTTAATTAGTTAATACTTAATCTAACGCTAGCTTTTATTCTAGCATCTTCTTGATATAGGAGACAGGGACCCTAACAATGTAGTTAGAGATTCCAAAATGGAACCACGAAATGGCTAATTTTAAAGATGGAGACACAACAGTTCAGCAGCAGCTCAGCTCTCACTGAACTGCTTGCTCATAAGAAACAGCTTGCAGTAGCGACTCAATGATTGAGCTAAAGCAAATATAGCAATTAAGGCTTTTTTCAGGTGCCACTACATTCCTGGAAGAAGATAATGTTCCTTCATGGTCAAAAGTTTTTAGACAAAGAGAGTCTTATGATCTTCATACCCACTCTCTAATTAGGAGAATAACTGGACCCACATAGCATGTGACCCCCTCTATAAGGAGAATGCATGCATAAGCCCCTCCTGAGAACAAGTCTGAACAAAGACTTTCTAATCAAAATAAAAACCCCTCTCCTCAGTTCCTCTTTGACAAATTGTTTTCTAGAACCTCTCCCTGACTGGTAACTGTTTTCTCCTTTGGTAAACACTGCTGTGCTATCCCCTTTCTATGTTCACCCTTTTAATTCTTCTTTTGTCTTGGGCAAGAATCAGCATTACTCTTTTGAGTCATTCTTACATAAATTCTCTCTTAATTTCTTTTTTTACTTTATTAAAATACTGAATTTATTTCACATGTATATTTTTGTCTCCCCACCATTTCCATGTCTGACCACCACTACTACTGTGTCCCATCATAATATTCCATACATACTGAAAACCAAGTAAATGGTGGAGTTCCGTTTTTAAAAACTAAACAGGCATTTTGGACAGCACATTCTTGGCAATGGAACTTGGACAACACAAAAGGGAAAGTTCTCACTTTGCATTATAAAAAGATAGCTAGATATCAACTATTACAGAAATGAAATAAGATGGAAAATTTTTACAAACTGTTTAAACTATTTTCTTAAAGAGACTTCCTCCACTGCCAGAGATCTTGAATAGCTGCCTGGTCAGTCATCCAGAAGCAATTCTTCACATAATTGATCAACTTGGCTTCCACTTTGGGAAGAGAACCTTTTTCTATACTTGCTTGCATTTTTGCTTTAATGTCTTCTACAGAACTAGGTCCTTTTGGTGTTTTAGGTATTTTTTTCCTTGTTTTTTTTAAATGATTCTTGACTTTTGATCTTGGTGTTGATGATTTTGAGTCTTATATTCTGGTTTGATTTTTGAACATTTTTTGCCAGGAGTATCTGGTATAGGTTTCTTCACTGGAGGTTTTTCTTCTGTTTCCTTATCTTCACAATCATCATCATCATCTTCATCGTCACCATCATCTTCATCGTCATCATCTTCATCAGCAGCAAGTTAAACTTTTTTCTGTGGAACCTTGCTACCCATTCCAGGGGGAGATTGCTTTCCAGATATACTTAGAGGAGTTTCACGTCCGTTTCCTCTTCTTCTTCCAACTCTGCATCTTAGTAGCTGTCCACTAATATGTACAGGCCCTGAACCACACTTCAACCTTAAGATCACAGGTGTTGTTATTTCAAAGCCCCCAAGGGAAACCATTGGATGTACAGACATTTTCAGTGTTGCCAGTGTTACTTTAATTGGACTGCCTTCATAATTCATTGCCTCTGCTTCAACAATGTGCAGTTCATCCTTTGCACCAGCCCCTAAACTGACCATTCTTAAAGATAACTGTTGTTCATTTTCATCATTATCCACTTTAAAGTGATAATCTTTGTCATCAGCCTTTAGTTCACAACCAAAAAGGTAGTTCTGAGGCCTCAGGGGTTTATGTCCATAGCCATCAAATCTTCCATGGGGTGGTGGCATGTACTTAGGTGGGCGAGAAGGCAGACAGAGGTAAATGACTACACCTCCAGAAAACAGCCATGCAGAATGGAATCACTCCCTCTCTTAATCTCTTGAGAAACTTGTATAGAAAGGCTTCTGATCTTTTACATATAAATTTATTTGTATATTGATGCTATTATTAGTAGTACTATAATCTAATATTATCATGTACAAGTATTTACATACATAAATACATCATATTTTATTATTTTCCTCTATTCCTCCATCCTTTTTATGTAAGGTTTTATATTTATTTGTTTTACTATGTATTTAAATTGGTTACATTGTTTTAAAGTATCATTCTGTAATACTAAATAAAATGAAAAATAATTTATAATGAAAGATGGCTATTAATTCTCATAAACCTGAAAAATACTTTTTGGACTTTATTAGAAAAGAGCAATCAGGGCCAGTAAATGGTGTGGTATATAAGCTGCTGGCTGACATATGGCTGACAACAATTTGAGTCCCAGACCCAGTGACTTGAAAATCACACCAGGCATGTGGGCCTGTGTGCCAAAAATCCCAAGAAGAGAATGGAGAAGAAGGGATTTCAGTGTGTCCATCCTCTCTAGGGGGTCATTTCTCACTTTAGTTCTCTCTGTCTCTCTCCAACTTATCCTTGCATCCTATGGCAAAAATCTAAAAAAGAAAAGAAAAAAATAAACTATCTTATCTCTTACTGGCTGTGTGGTCTCTAATAACTAGGGTTTCTCCCTTGATCTCAGACTTCTCATGTATAAAAAGAGAATCATAATCTTGCATCATGAGAAAAAGGGAAGGGGGAGGGAAAG
>NW_006204113.1:6446055-6493034 GCF_000334495.1 Tupaia belangeri chinensis
GAAAGAGAAAGAGAGAGAGGGGAAGGTGAGAGAGGGGAAGGTGAGGCTGAAATAAAATGACATATACATCAGAGAACCTAGCACACATAAATCATCCTTTTTATCCTTATTCATAGTTTAAAACTACAAATTAACACAAGTTCTCACTCAAAAAAAAAAGAAAAAAAAGCCTAATTTTTTAAATGGACAAAAGATCTAAATAGACATTTCATCAGGGAAAATACATATGTATAAACCTAACCAAGAAGTGAAAAATCTCTACAAAGAAAACTTTAAAACCAGACAAAATAAATTGAGTTTGATACACAAAAGTGTAAAGATGTCCCATGTTTCTGGATTGGAAGAATCAATATAACAAAATGTTAATTCTACCCAAATTAATCTATAAATTCAATGCAATTCCAATCAAATAATTGGCAGCATTCTTCACAGGAATAGAAAAAAGAATGATAAAATTTGTTTGGAATCATAAAAGGCTCCATATAAAAAAGGAAATATAGTACAAGAAGAATAATGTAGAAGACATCTCACTACCTTACCTCAGAATACATTCCAAGGCTGTGATAATCAAAACAGTGTGGTACTGGCACAAAAACAGAAATAGACCAATGGACAGAATAAATATTCTTGATTGAGCTAATACAAAGTGTATTCTTGATGGAAAATCTTATTTTGTGTACCGTAATAATGTACAGTGAATGAATGTAAATAAATAAATTTAAAATAAGATAATTAAAGAAAAAGAATCCAGAAATAAACTCAAAAAGATATAGTCAATAAATTTTTGACAAAGGCACAAGACAATACACTGAGGAAAAGAAGGTCTCTTCACCAAGTGGTACTGCGAAAGCTGGATATCCACCTGCAGAAAAATAAAACTGGACCCTTATATCTTACCATTAAAGATGGTACCAGAGACAATATGGTAGGAGAACGGGAAATGGCAAAGGGTGAGAGGGAGGGAATTAAGGGGAAAAAAAAATTTAAATATTTAAGAAACACAAAATTGAAAATTATCTGTTGAAGATAATAGGTATGGTAATATATTTTCATTGGCCAATATTCAGTGTATTTTTGGATGAGAAAAGTCATTTTGTATGCTGTAATGATACACAGTGATACACGGTGAATGAATATATAAAAGAGAGAGAGCGAAAAGACATTGACTCAAAACGTATCAAAAATCTAAATGTAAAGCTTCAAACTATAATCCTACTGGTGGAAAATACAGGAAAAACTCTTGAAGACATTGGAGTATACAAAAATATTTAAAATAGAACCCTTAAACTATAGGCAACAATTCAAAAAATAGACAAGTGGAACTACATCATGCTAAAAAGCTTCTGTACGGCAAAAGAACAGTAATTAAAGTGAAGAGACAACCCTCAGAATGGGAGAAAATACTTGCAAGCTACACTTCAGATAGGGATTGATAACCATAATATATAGGTAAGTCAGAAAACTTACCCTCAACACACACAAATCCAATTTTAAAATGGACAAATAAGTTGAATAGACAATTCTCTGAGGAGGACATGCACAGGTCAAAATGCATATTAAAAAAAAAGTTCAACATCTCTTATAATAAGGGAAATGCAAATCAAAACCACAATGAGATACCATCTATCTCAGTAAGAATGACTTTGATCAAGAAAATAAATAGCGACAAGTGTTGGTGAGGTTGTGCTGAAAAGGGAAATCTACTTTGCTTATGGGAATGCAAATTGGTATAGCCACTATGGAAAACAGCATAGAGTTTCCTTAAATACTTACAAATAGAACTACTGAGTTATATTAGACTCAGTAATTCCACTCCTTGGTATTTACCCAAAGGGTAGGACAATATTCAGTTGGAAAGACACTTGCACTGCAACGTTTATTGCAGCACCAAATGTCTGCACACTAGGGCATAAATAAAAAGATACAAAAAAAGGAATAGTAGAGAGGACAAGTGTAAATACAAGCGATGGTATGGAAGGGAGGGTGAGTGGCAGAGGGTGTATAGGAAGCCCTCAGTGAAAAAATACTTAGCAGATATAGAATGTCAATTTCTCCATTGAAAATGATGTGTATGGTCATATCCTTGACTTAATTGTCATATACCTCATGCATCCTTTGAAAAATCATATAATGTGCTATAAAGATATATGATAATTAAATGTAAATAAGTTATAAAGAAAATATCATTAGGAAGTAAGTATATGAGAAGATGCTCAAAACATTATTAGGGAAACAAGGAGACTTTTGAAACTACGTGGAAAATGGAATTACAATATGAGTTTATTTTGGTGCAAAAAGTTTTTGAAATCTATGCATAGTTTTCTTTCTTTCTTTCCTTTATTTTAATTTCCTAGGGGGCATGTGCACTTGCTGAAGAGAGAGAGGGACCATTTTTCATGTGAATGGTTATGCAACGATTCCTTTTCCTTCAAATCTCCCTTTTCGAGATTTTGGGCATGCGCATGAATACACATTTTCCATGAAATTTTTGGAAGACCTTGTATATAAATAGAAACAAAACTGATATACCATTACATATCTATTAGGGTGGTTCAAATTCAAAAATCTGACATTACTAATCGTTGGTGAGGGTATGAGAGCAATAGGACCTCTCGTTCATTGCTAGTAAGAATACAAAATGGTAGCTTTGCATCTTGGAAGTCAGCTTTGTACCTTCTTCAAAGATAAACATAGTCTTACCATATGATCTAGTAATTGCATTTCTAAGTATTTAAACTAATTATTAAAAACTTATGTCCACACACACACAAATCTGCATATGCATGTTTTTAGAACCTTTACTCAAAACTGCCAAAAACTGGAAGCAACCAAAATATCCTCCATGGGTAAAGAGATAAACAGTGGATATTCAGTGGAATACCATTCAGTAGAATAGCCATCAATAGAACAGTATTCAACATTAAAAAGAAATAAGCTACCAAGCTACTGAAGACACAGATAAATCATAAAGGCCCAGTACTACGTGAAAGAATCTAGTCTGAAATGCTACTTATACAGTACTGAATGAACCTATTTAGATAACATTGCAAAAAGGCAAAATTATAAATATAGTACACAGATAAGTAATTGACAGAGATTGAGAGGTGGTGGTTTGAAGAAAGAAGTACATAGTATTTTTAAGACACTGAAATTATTTGGTATGATAATTGTAATTGTAGACGTATGACATTATGCATTTGACTAGCTCTATGTAACTTTGCAGTACAAGTAATGAACTTTAATGAATGCAGATTTTTAAAAAGTCATTTAAAAGGTTGGGGGATCCCAGGATGGAATCAAGAATATGAAAAAAGAATCTAACAGTATTAAAAATGTATGATACATCATCACTGAAGAGGGTGAAGGGAAAGTGTTGACCTAATTAACTATGGAAATGAGTGGAGTCTGTAAGGCAAAAGAAACTGTACATAAGAACTATAGTCTGGTGAACAAGTTATTTCCCATAGGTATATGAACTTACAGTCTGAAATCACCATACACATAATGGGTTCTATTTCTCCAGAAAATATAGATTGAAGACCTAATAGCCAATATCTAGGAATTTAACATTCTTTGGAAACAGGGACTTTGAAGAGGTAAGAAAGTAAAGATGAAGTCACTTGGATGGCCCTAATCCAAAATGACATTGGTCCTTATAACAAGAGAAGAGACAGAAGAAGAAACAAAGGAGGAAGGCAGTCAGTGAAGATAGAGACAAAGGTTGGAGCTATGCCGTTGTGAGCCAAGGAATGCCCAAGTCTACTAGAAACCGGAAGAGACAGGGAAGGATCCTCCCCTGGAGGCTTTGGAGGCTTGTGGTCTTTCCAATGCCTGGATTTCAGATCTGAAGATTCCAGAACTGTGAGACTGTTTCTGTTGTTTAAAGTGTCCCGGTTTATGGTACCTGCAAACTAATACACAGGTATGCTGATTGATCATTTAGGTAAGTAGAGAGCTGATGGTGGAAGCCAGATTTCTGACTCTAGGATTGAGAAGTTACATAAAAGGAAAGGAAATGGGCAAAAACGATCTACGTAATTCAGTGAAAGTGAGTTAGAGATAACAATGTGAACTCATATTTCACTTAATGCAGGTATAAATATGTGCAAACGCATAGATGTCTATGTATGTGGATGCATCCATATGGATCTATTTATAGACATGGGTTCACATAGGCTAGACTCTACACACACGTTTCTCTGTTATGTCAGTTAAAGAGGGCCTAAACACAATGACAAGGACACGCCAGTAACAACCAGCACTCCTGGAATACGGACCTTTGTTTCTATTACCATTTTCCACGGTAGGAATTAGATCTCCTTGGAGGAATGGCTGATTGATTCTAGAGCTAGGGTAAGGCATTTATAAAGCGAACCAGGAGTAATTTCAGGTGTCAGTAATTAAGGATGAACTAAAACAAACAAAATTATGGAGATATGTCAAAATAGGCAAGAGGCACAAAAAGAGTTCTCAAAGACCAAAATTGGAACTATTTGAGCAACAAAATAAATAAATAGCATTGCTGGGACCAGCAGTTAGTGTAATGGCTATGTCACCAAACTCCCATGTAGTTGACTGTGGTTCGAGACCCAGACCCAGAAGCTTAAACTCACACCGGGCATGAATGCGTGTGTGCCTAAGATCCCGAGAGAAGAATGGAGGAGAAGGGATCACAGCGTGGCCAACCCCCCTGGAGGGTGATTTCTCGCTTTCTGTCTCTCTGCCTCTCTCTGTCTTTCTGGCGAGCACATGTGCCCTATAGCAAAAACCTCTCCAAAAAAAAAAAAAAAAAAAAAAAAGGAAAAAAACAAACAAAAAATAGCATTGCATTATAATATAAATCCAAAAGTAAAATATGAACATGAGTCCATATTGATATAAATAAATAAATGGAGGAAACAAACAGGAGACAAGGGTCAAATCTCTTGTGCAAAAGAATTCCAGAGAATATATCTACATATTCCACCCTTAAGGAGGTGGTACTTAACATTTTACTTCTCCTATATGAGTTGTGCATGGTGAAATATTTTAATACTGGTTCAGTAATACTGACAAATGTGGGTCAGTAAGGTGGCATGAAAGTTAAGGTGCTAGATTCCCACATGGCTCACCACAGTTTGAGTGTCAGACCTGGTGGCTTGAAAAATCACATCTGGTGCATGTGTGTGCACGTCCCAAATCCTGAGAGGCATCTGGAGGAAAAGGGACTGTGACATGGTCATTTCCCAGGGGGGATGGAGGGGATTCGTGATTTCTCACTTTCCCTGTCTGTCTTTCTCTGTAGTGTGCATATGCCCTATAGCAAAATTTCAAAGAGAGAGAGACAAACGCCTTATGCTAATACGAGATGTTAATAATAAGGAAATGTGAGTGTGGGGAGATGGCAAATCTTCATAATATCTTTGTGATTTTTTGTCACTGAAACTATTGTAAAATGAACATTTACTAAAAGAATAACCTAGTTGTTCTGGTCCAACTTTAACCTTCAATTAGTTTATTAGAAATGTTGTTCTTCCTTTACTTTATCGCTCCCTACCCACATGAGTTTAATTTGAAGGAATGAATTATAAAGCCATATAATGTCATTAGGAGCCTGTTCTGTTTCCCATACCAGCTGGCCGAGTTGTAACACGTAACATTCTCAAACTTTGAAGTCTCTAAAATGTCTAACAGTAAGACTCTAACCAAACGAAGGGTAGGAATGAGTGAGCGAAGCAGGCTATTGCTTTCTCTGCCTGTGAAGAACAATTTTAACTGGGCTCTCTCGGCATCCTCCCTCCTGCGCCCTAAGCATTTCAAGAATGAGAGCAGAGAAGATGAGAGGTTCTGGGAGCACTTTAGGAACCTTTTGTTGTGGGGCACATATTTTCTTCCTTATGGTGCTCAGAAATGCAAGCAAAGCACATACGCTTGCATTTCTGTAATTCTTGGTTTCTAGGTTGTTTGCTTTTAAAAGGTATCACTGCCTAAGAAGGGACTAAGTTCTCAAAATCAGAGCTTTACTGAGTGACATACTCAGGACTCAAATCCAGCACCCATCAGCTACAAAACCTGCTCCCCTCTACTGTCCTAAACATTTGTGGTGGCCTAGCCTGCTGACACAATTGGCAGCAAACTGAACTACAGTTCTGGAAGTCATGCGGTCAACAACAGCTCTGATTCTGGGTTTGGTTTGCAAACACACCAGGCAGCTGCCTGCATGCTCAGGATCCTGAATACTGAGGAAAGGGGTTCAAGGCATGCTACCCTGTCAAGGGTGCTTCTCTCTCTCCTTCTTTCTATCTGGTGCATGCCATGCACTCTATATCATGAAAAATAAATAAATTCTTTAAAAAGTTTTTTGTTAGCTAATATAGTGATTTGTCTTCCTGGTTCAACTCTCGGCTTCTTCATTACTAGAATTTAGATCCCAACTGTCTGGTCTTTGGCTATATTACCTAACATCATTGTTTCCCATTCCTCGTTTGTAAAGTAGGGAGGACAATAATAATTATAATACACACTAGATAGTATTGGTTGTAAGAAACAAATGGTATTGTCTGTGTAGAGACACATAATATTGACTGGCACGTAGAATACCTCATAAACATTAGCCAAGACTTGATTTTTCCTATGTATCATTTTTCAGTAGCTGTATGAATTATGTTGCTTTGCCAACACCTTTAAGGAAACAAGATATTTACATTAATTAAATATATATTTTCTTTTCCCTTAATTCCCTTTTACTAAGACAGCCAAATCTTGGAAATGTAGTTAAGATGTGTCACCCAGTAATGCTGTGATTATGTTCTTTCCTGCTAGTGACTGGCTACACAGATGGTATAATTTGCATTCAGCAAATACGAAACCTAAAAGAACTTATTTCCTGAGGATCACAATTTTCAGGAACACATTTTAATTTTAATAAAGTGCCTTCTAAGCCTCCTTGCTTTAAAGAAATAATGATACCCATCAAATTGAACCCTTATCTATGGTGCTTAGCCCTTCCCATGTGGGCTGGTCATTGACAAAAAAGAAAATCAGCTGAAATGAAGCTATCACAGATGGTTCACCCAGACAGCAAGGATACTTTATAAGCTGAAAAATCAGCCAAGAGGGAAAACACACAACAACAATGAAAAGGTCTCTCATAACTCAGATCTTCATTTTATTATTATTATTAACTTTACAGGAGCAGCTGAACAACATTTTGTACCCAGTTACTGACATTTTTTTCTAACCGTATTGAGAATCCTTTCCCCATGTGATATCTTTTGCGTTTTAATGTTTTTGGGGACCAGTGGACTAAAAACAATATTATTTATGTTAATTGTGCTGTGAACTGCATTAATAAAAAGGTTTAAAAAACATTTGTGATATTACGCATTTAAATTCTGTCTATAGCTTCACCCTTCGGTGACAAAAGCATTTGCACAAGTGGTAAAGGATAGAAAATAAATTCGCATTTTGTGACAAGTTTGCAAATGTGAAGGCAAATATTAATGGCAAAGCATGAACAAATGGAAAGCACTGAATTTTGCAAAACAGAATTTCAAGTATCATTGCACCCAAGAACAGGGTTTAAGAGTAAAGCAGGTAACTCATCTATATGAAATCCTGAACTTCAACCTGAAGTACACCTGCCACTGGTAATATAAAGGGTCACACTGTGAGTCTTCAATAAAGATAACAACCTTCTCTTTCTTAACTCAGACACAGAAAGAAAATCAAGAGCTCTCACTGAAGAATCTTTCCAACCTGGATGTATAATTAATAGTGGGCCGCAGGGAATGGAAGACAACTCATTGGCACTGTATTAATATTTCCACTTGAATAGCTAACATGGTACAGTATTGGCTTCCACGTATATATGTGAAAGTACTACACAGGTATAAACTTAATTGTTGAATTATAGTGATCTTAATTTAATCTTCTAGCAATCTTATTATTCCTCTAGAGATGAAAAAAACTAAGACCAGGCAAGTTATGATTTGCTCAAGGTAAAAGCAACTGTTTTTGTACTTTCTTAAAATTGTCTGTTAGAGAACAAAGTCTTTCAGAGAAATGCAGATATTCCTTGGCCAAGTTTCCTAGACTGAATTCAGTTTTCCATGCATTGACTGTCCAGTAATCTTTTACCTATTAAATGGTGACACTTTCTGCTATACACCATACAATTTTGGCATCATCATTGTATTAGTTATCTATTACTGCATACAATGTTACCAAAAACTTAGCAGCTTAAGACAGCATGTATTCATTATCTGGTGGTATCTGTAGTTCAAGAGTCTGAAACACACAAACTGGGTCCTCTGCCTACTGTTTCATAAGGCTGCAACCTAGAAGGACTTATCTGGGTTGCAGTCTTATCTGAGGCTCACGTGGGAAAGTTTCACTTGTCATATTCTCCATGTAATTCGTAGAATTTAGTCTCTGACAGCTGTAGTAACAAGTACTTCGGTATTTTACTCACCATTGCCTAGAGGCCACTCTCAGCTCATAGAGGCCACACAGATTTGCTTAAGTGAATGAGGGCGAAGAGACTCCAGCAAGATAAGAACTATAATTTAATGAAATTTAATCATGTGATCATATGCCAGTATACCTCGTCACTTTTGTTTTATTATATGGGTTAAAAGAAAATCACAGGGTTACCCACATTCACCAGAAGGATGTTACGCAGGTGTATGAATACCAGGAAGCAGGGATTATTAGAACTACCTTAAGACTTTATTTTCCTGGCCAGCCAGTGGTAGAGTGGTTAAGATGGCTAGTTTCCACATGACTGACTACTCAAGTCCTGGGCCTGGACTTTGGCTTCCAAAACATGCTGGATGTGTGTGTGTGTGTGTGTGTGTGTGCCCAAAATCCAAAGAAGAGAATCGAAAAGAAGGGATTGCAGCACAGCCATCCCGTCTGTGATTCTCACTCTCTCTCCCTTGTCTCTCCCTCTGTCTCTCTCTGGTGATCACACAATCCTTATAGCAAATTTTTAAGAAAAGACTATTTGCCATAACCTCTATCAACTTATGCAATTATATTAATAATTCATTCTATTTTGTCCTTCTTATGGAAAGGTTAAAATGTTTTAAATGCAGCCAGCAGGTGGTGTGATGGTTGAGGTGCTGAACTCCCACATGGTTGATCACAGTTTGAGTCCTGGACTTGGCAGCTTGCTTTCTCTCTCTTTCTCTCTGCCTGTCTCTCTCTTCTGAGTGTGTGTACCCTGTAGGAAATTTTTAAAATAATGATAAATAAAATTAAATAAATAATTCTTTTAAGAAATAAAATAATTCTAAACGTGCTAATATTATTAATAATGACAATTAAGTTAAAAAACTCAATACAAGTCTGGAAATTTTTATAAAAAGATTTAGTCTCTTAAAGTGATTTTTAAAAAGTAAAAAAATGTATAAAAATCTCTAAGGTATGCTTTTACTAAGACGATGTCTAAAAGAAATTGAGTTTATAATTTGTTTCAGTTTTCTTAGGATAACTTTTAAAGTTTATTTTACTTTTCTTTCTTCTTCATTTTTTTTGAGAGATTTTTGCTATAGGGCATGTATATGCACCAGAGAGACAGAAGGCAAGAAATTGTCCCCCAGGGGAATGACCATGCAGCAATCCCTTCTCTTGCATACCCCTCTCAGGATCTTGGTCACACATGCACACACACCTGACAGGAGTTTTAAGCCACAAGGTCTGAGACTCAAATCATGGTCGACTGTGTGGAAGTCCAGTGACATAATCTTTATACCATCTACTGACCCCATATTTTACTTATTTCCTTTATGAGAGACAGAGAAAGATATCTCTGTCTCACCACCCAGCAGTCCTCTCCTAGCCAATCAGGATCATGTGTACATTTGGGCACCCCCCAGCATTTTGGGAATACCTCTTCTAAAGTATAAGGACCCCACTCAATTTTTTTATGCACAAATTTCATAGAATGTCACAAGCATTCAGCTGGTGTGGATTAAGCACTGCCTCTAGTTAATAAGTGGTAGGAACTCAAATGCAGATTTTGTTATATCTATTGGAGTTTTCTTTTCCAAGTGGAGCTGTTCGAACTTAAAGCTAACTGTCAATATCTGCTTAAAATCTTCCAATGAGTTTCATCATAGATAAAATAGTCTATAAAACTTTTTTTAGATGTATATATTGGTTTTTATTATTATATTTTTAAAAGAATAATTTACATAATTTTATGTCTTTTAAAATTTATTTAGATTTGGGGACCAGCAGTTAGCGTAATGGCTATGTCACTGGACTCCCATGTAGCTGGACGCGGTTCGCGTCCCAGACCCGGTGGCTTAAAACTCACGCCGGGCACGTGTGCATGCGTGCCCAAGATCCCCAGAGGAGAATGGAGGAGAAGGGATTGCGGCGTGGCCATCCCTCCTGGGGGGTGATTTCTCGCTTTCTGTCTCTATGTCTCTCTTTGTCTGTCTGGCGAGCGCACACGCCCTATAGCGAAAAACCTCTCCCCCCGAAAAAAAAATTATTTACATTTAATCACATTTATCTTTACAGTGTACATTTCTTTTTCCAGCATGAATATCATGTATATCAGTCAAGACAAAGATAATACTATGTACACTATCATCAGCAAATAGCTTCTCATTTTTTTTGTCAATTAAATATACTTTTACTTAAAAAAGAAAGTCTATAATTCTAAAGTGAATGCCAGGCAATGTAACCTGGTTTCTGCTTCCTCTTCCCAATCCTCTTTCCCCACAGTCTCAACCACACAATACTTCTATCAGCTTCTCATCCAATCCCTAATTATTTGTACATGTAGCTCTGGCTGCTCTCAATGCTCTTTCATCCCTCACTTTCTTACCTATTAAATCACTTAGAAATATTTTAAGTATCCTGTCCTCAGGAAGCCAAGTTATTTTCTAAGTACCTTGCTGAAGATAGTTTCTTCATGGAATTTACCTCAGTTCGTAACAATGTACTCACTGAAATATACATTATTATTTGATAAATATCTTTATCCTCTTAGAACAGAAGCTGCTAAAGTAGAAACTGGCAACTAATTAGGTACCCTGGTATATATTGCTCAGGACCATGCTTGGGATGTAACAGATGCTCAATAAATCTTTTCAAAGATGACTCAGTTAATCAGTCAATCAGCCATGATGATTACCAATGGTTTTACACAGGAACCTCTGCCTCCAAGTTCCTGATTCAGTCTCTGTTGCTTGCTTTGCTTTAACTCATTGACTGCTGCTGGATCTATAAATGAACTCCATGGACTCTGCCATTTTATGTTATTTTGTTGATTACATCTAAGCAAATGTATATTAAAAAACTCTAATGAGGATGTCAAATGAATCCTTTTGGATAGCTCTTTAACTGTTTTTAAAAATTTTCCCAAGAGTATATTAGTTTTCTTGAGAAAGACAGAGACAGAGAGAGAGAGAGAGAGAGAGAGAGAATGAAAAAGCACCCTAAAGAGAAGAAGAAATAGTCCTCAAACTATTTCTCATATAATAGCCATGCCACAATCCTTTCTCTTCCCTTCTCCTCTTGAGATTTGGGCACTCAGGTGCATGCACCTGACATGTTTTTCAAGCCATCAGGTCCTGGACTAGACTGGCCCAGTTTCCCATGGAGGATCCAGTCACTTTAACCACCATGGCACCTGCTGGCCCTATCCCCCTTTAACTGCTAAGAAATATGTGCAGAGTAAACTTGATTAAGTGATGCCCCCTTTAGCCCCAGGGTAGATGTTGCAATCAGTACCACAAAGTGGGAACATATCCACTATTTGTTTTTATTATTTTTTTTAATTGCCAATGTGTATGACCTCATCAGTAAAAGATAGAGAGACAGAGAGAAGGAGAAAATATTTTCCAATGGAGTGTGATCATACCACAATCCATTCTCCTTCATCTTTCTTTCCTGTTGGGACTTTGAGCTTACACCTGGCGTGCTTTTCAAGCTAGAGCTAGGTTTTGAACCTCGGTTGGCCATGCGGGTACCAGCCCCCTTAACCACTCACCTATGAAGCTGGCCCTCCACTTTGTAAAATGAGGTACTGGTATATTCACTCAGCCACTCTTTCTCCCTCTTCTTCACATCAAACTAGAGCAATGACCCTCCTCTCCTCCAAAGAAAAAGGCTCTTAAAACTTTCAGGCATATTGGGGCCAGCAGTTAGCATAATGGCTATGTCACTGAACTCCCATATAGTCGACCGCGGTTCGAGTTCCAGACCCGGTGGCTTAAACTCACACCAGGTGCATGTGCGTGCGTGCCCAAGATCCCGAGAGGAGAATGGAAGACAAGGGATTGCAGTGCGGCCAGCTTCCCTGGGGCCATCCCCCCTCACTTTCTATCTCTCTGTCTCTCTCTCTCTTTCTGGTGAGCGCATACACCCTATAGCAAAAACCTCTCAAAAAAACAAAAAAACTTTCAGGCATGTTGTAACATTATGTCTTCAAACCAAAGCATCTCTGTTAGTTTTTCCTATTGTGACAAGTCATTTGAGTCCTCAAACTATTTCTCATATAATTGTTCGAATGATAGATTATCAGTGTTATTTGAAGCAAATGACTGCATTTTAATAGAAGATGTTGTAATTATTGTTTATAACCCCTTTGTAAGTAGATTGAGTTTGGAAGCAGTCTGGCCATTTGCGTAAGGAAATGAGCTTTATTTGTAGTTCATCAATAGAGCAGAGGTTTCAGCTGCCTCTAGTCACACTATAGAAAGCAGCTTGAAGGCTATTTACCCAGGATATTCATTCTTGATGGTTCAAACAAGCCCCAAGCACCTGTTTTCTTTCCTAGCACACACACAGTCTGAATTACCCTGAGTATTACCTAACTCTTCCTTTTACTTTGCCTGTGGGACAGTTTGCCAACATTGAAGCCTTCAACCAAGGATGACAAGAACCCACAGGAGGCTGCTCTTGGCTCAGGCCAGTTGAGGGAAGAACTGGAGCGGAAATAGGAGATTGTCACTGGACTTTCCCATGTGATTTCAGTCCTTATCTGTCCTAAAAAAATACCTGTAGGCATTTTTATTGCAAATGGTATAGAACAAACCACACCATTTACTGCAACTGCACTCCAAGACTGCTCTGCTTTTAATGGCACCCAAATTTCCAAGCCAATGAGGATCTGCTGGATCAAAGTTTCTGAGTCTATCAATAAACCAATGTCAGGATGGAAAAGCTCATTGGAACATTAACAAGATATTCATCATCTGATACTTTTTGATAAGATTCCAAAAATACTAAGTTGGTCATCATCGTAAGAAGTGTGCTGATGGACAACTCTGTCGTTCAACACATTCCTTTTATTTATACCGTGCAAGCAGATAAGGAGAGCCCATTCTACCCAAGACACTGTTGGATTTAAGGACAGCAATGAAGACAGGAAAGATTACTATGGCCCGACCCCTTCCTCTGTCCCTGAGAAAATATAATTTAATGAGAAAAGGAAAAGTTCACATAAAATTACTAAGGGACTGAGTTAAAAGAAATCTAAAAAGGAGATCATGGGAAATGATTTATGTATCAAAGGAGAAAGTGAAAGTATTTCTGCCTGTGTCAAGGGGCAAAATAAGAAATCGGGAAGATGTCAAAGGAATAAGTATGTATTTGAAGAATAGATTAGAAATAAATGGAAGGGAGATAAGTCATGAGCAAGGTCTTCAGAAAATCTGGAGTGTTTCTGCACATGATCATCTTTGCTCGGCTACAGTTAATCAGTTTTCTTAAAAAGACTTTACTCAAACAATTCAGGAAATTTGATATCTGCAAAGGTTGTCTGATGTTAACATAGCACGGGACTATGCACAAGAATGAAGAAATTATCAGATCATGAAAGATGAAGAAAGACTAAGTATGAGGAACACAACAAAGAACAAATGGAAATAGGGCTAGCTAAAAAAACTGGTATACTAGTTCTCATGTGCCTTGTAACAAGTTACCACACTAGTTCTCATATCCCTTATAACAAATTACTGCAAGCCTAGTAGCATCAAGCAACATACAATTATTATTTTACAGCATAAATGGTTTCTGTGCTCAGAATGTTGTAAGACTGCAAACCTGTGATCTTTTCTGGACCTAGGCATCATCTTCCAAACTCATGCCATTGTTGGCAGAATTTAGTTCCTTACAGGTGATAAGACTGAGACCCTCTTAGAGGTTGTTACAGTGTATTGCCATGTGGCCCTCTCTACAACATAGCAGTTCACCTCTTCAAGACCAATGGGGAGAGTCTCCCAAGACTGAGTCTTCTGTAAGGGTCCCATGACCTTTGACATATAACATAACCTCATCAAAAGAGTAACATCCAGTCACCTTTGCAATAGTCTATTGGCTAAAAGTAAGATAGAGATTCCACCCAAACTCAAGAGGAAAAGAGTATACAAAGTCATGGATCATTAGGGGTCACCTAATGGTGTGTCTATATAAATGGAAAAAATATACATGGAGTGACCAGGCTGATAAAATATTAATCAACAGGGGCCGGCAGATGACTTAGTGGTTATGTCACTGGACTTCCACATGGCTGACCATGGTTCAAGTCCCAAACCCAGTGGTTTGAAAATCACACCAGGAACATGTGCATCTGTGCCCAAGATTCTAGGAGGAGAATGGAAGAGAAGGGACTGTAGGCTGGACATCCCTTCTGGGGGGTGATTTCTCACCTCCTCTCTCACTGGCTCTACCTCTTTCTCTTTTCAGTGAGCTAATTCTTAATGTTAATATCTTAATATCATTAATCTGCAAGTACCAATTGGACATTTCTCCTTGTCCAAGTATAGATATCATAATCCACAATTTGTCTTCATTTTCCTGGTGTTTACAAAGGGATAGAATTTACACACAGTATTGCCTTTAGACACAGGCAGCTGGATTGCTGTCTTGAGCCCTGTGCTGTAGAGTTCCCTGTTATTGAATTCTTCCAGTTGTGTCCTTCCAAATAGGAAGAAAAATACTGTGAGAACAAGGAAATAATGCAACTGGAGACTTGATCTGAACTAAATGATTGTGCCCCCCCCCACCAATTCATATGCTGAAACCCTAATCTCAACATTGATGGTATATGAATGATGGTACAGACTTTGTGAGATAATTAGGGTTAGATTAGGTCAGGAGGGCATAGTAATCATGATGGGATTAATGCCTTAAAAAGAGGAAGAAATTAAAAAAAAACCTCTCTGTCTTCATCTCTTCCTTTTTCTCTCTCTGTGTGTGTGTGTGTATGTGTGTGTGTGTGTGTGTGTGTGTGTGTGTGTGCGTGCACGCATGCACATGTGTACATGCCTGCACAGGAAAAGACAATGTGAAAACATAACCAAGAAGGGGGCCTCCATTGAGAACTCGACCATGCTGGCATGCTGATCTTAGACTTTCCACCTTTCCACCTGTGGAACTATGAAAAATGATTATTGATTTAGCCATCCAACTATAGTATTTCATTACAGTAGCCCACACTGACTAGGTCAAGCCAACATAACTTCACTTTTATGCCAACCTCTAGGTACCCAAGTCTGTAGAACTCCCTGCCCAAATAGTCCCAAGCCTGCTTTCAGCACGACGGAGCCCTTTTCCCTTTTCTTGTTTGTCCTCCCAAGGGCGGGGCATGTCACAGTCATGTGTGTGCCCTTAAGTCTGGGAGTATTTCAAGGAATAGTTCTTTTCTAGAAGGCATAGGCCTCAGAGCTGGGACTTATATTCGAGGTGTCTGAAAATGTCTTCCTGGCTCTCCACGGTCTTGCTGGATCTGGGGAAGGGAACTGAGGAGGGATGAGCATTAAACTGAGAATTCCCCACTTACCCTCTTTCCCCAAGCCCTACAAATGTTACAATTGGGTCTGTTTACATATAGAAAATTAAAATCCCATGGGGCCGACAGGTAGTGTGGTGGTTAAAGGCGCTGGACTCCCACGTGGCCAACCAGGGATCAAGTCCCAGACCTGGTGACTTGCTTTCTCACTTTCCCTCTCTCTCTTTCTCTGTCTCTCTCTGATCAAACTGGAAAATAGTAATAATAAATAAAGTTAAATAAAATAATTTTAAAAACAGAAAATTAAAATCCTATTTTAAGCACATACTTTTATTCTTGCCCATGTTGTCAAATGACAACCCACTCAAATATTTTTCCATTTTTTCACTGAGTGAGGAACAGTCTCCAGGTAAGTAAAAAACAAAATGCCACCTCATTAATACAAATCAAACAAGTGAAAAATATTTATAACAATTCAGGGGAAAAGAATAGTTCTCTGAAGGGTAAGATGTCTGAGATACTTAAATCTTTTAAACTGTACATTTTTAAAGGAAATGAAAGGAAGCGTGACTATCAGTTTGGACTCCCATCACATAATGCATGAGAGGTACATCAAAATGTTGAATGTAAAAACTTAAAAGGGACACTGGGGAAAAGAAAAGAAAAGGCATCTTATATGAAAACCTATTAATTGAAAATACTGTTCAGAAGATAAAAAGGAAGACAGCTCTGACTTGGGGTTTTAGTGCTGAGCACAAGCACTTTTCTGTGTACTCTATTACCAGAAGATTGTGAGGAATCAGGTAGTAATACTACCCCTTGGAGGCTGTCCTGCCTGTTTACAATATGGCATTGGAGAGGTTTTGGAACTCGATAGCTTTCTTCCAAGTTTTCATTTTCCAACTTCATGGCCATTCCAGATAAACATCTGTGCTTCATATCGTGTGTTGGGCACACTGCTACTGAACTGATATCAAATGGCTTTTCCTCCATCTGTTGCCTGCTGAGGTTATTCTTGATGAACACGTTTTAAAAAGCACGTCAGTCAAATCTCAACTGCCTGTGCTGTTGACCCTTAACAGGAGAGGAAATCTAGGTAAGAATTCGAATTAATGAACAGCGAAATGAATTTGTAGAGCATAGACATTTTTAGGGTATGATCATTTAAGTAACTTGAGAGGTATATGTCATCATCTTCCACGGGTTTCTCTTCATACATTCATAGTGACCCCCGAAACTGCAGTAGTGAAAAATGTGTTTAGTAGGAGGCCACAGGAGCATGGATGTACCTGGATCAGGCTGCAGAGTTATGCATTCTCCTTGACCTAGCCTCCTCCCTTTCTTCCAGGGGCCTCTCAGGATATGGCTGAGTCACAGGACAGTATTGAGATGGGTAAGGAGAGAAAGTCAAATGAGGTTGCAGTTAACCACTTTAGTCCCATCAGCACTGACTTTATTGCTAATGTAGCTGGCCAAAGAGTTTTAATAATAGAACAAAGAGGAAAAAAATAAAAACAGTACATTTCCTCATGAGCCCCATGTTTTGAAAGACTGTGTCAATCAACTAAATGGCATTTATTAAGCAATTCCTAAAATGACTATTGTTTACTACAAAGACATATGTAATTGCCAATCAACATTATTCATCTGCATGGAATTACCTCTGGTTCCTGGAATAAGTTGATCTAAAGCAAGACAAAAGCAAAAGAATTGGTCTTTTGGCTATGCGTATCTCGGGTTTTAAAATATTTAAGAGCACGTCAACTTTTATTGATCTTGAAATAAAGGTTAGAAAGATTGTACTTACTGTGAAATAAAGAAAATTAAATAGTGTAGTGAATTTTTCATTAAACCAGGCATGTTCATTTTAAATTGTCTTTTTTTTTCAGAGATGATGTTCTTTCCATTTACTTCTGCTAACATTATTTTTCTTTTTAAAATAATGCTTATAGCGTTTTTTTTTTCTCTCTTTTGCTGTGATTACTACTTTTATTTGGGTAAATAAAAACAGGCAACTGAGGTTGCATGTTGGTCCCCAGGTTAGTGGCTAAAGAAGCCAGATACCACATGGCTGGCCACATGATTCACATCCCAGACCCAGCGATTTGAGAAAGTCTCCGGATGCATGCATGTGTGTGCCCCGAATCCTGGTGCAACTGCTCCGTGGGAGGTGTTTTCTCCCCTTCTTTCTTCCCTCCGTCTGGCTCTTTCTTGCAAGCATACACACTCTCTGGCCCAAAAAAAGGAGAAAAGAAAAAAGAAAAAAAAAAGATAACCCTAATTGATTCCCAAAATTTCTCTTTTTTTTTTTTTTGAAATTTTAGCTTTGCTGTGTGTCTTCACCAGGGAGTGCTAGAGAGAGAAAGAGAAAGTGAGAAATGACCCCTAGGGGGTATGGCCATGTCAAAATCTGTTCTCTTCCATTCTCCTCTTGGCCACCAAGTCCAAATTAGAATCATGCGGTTGGCCATGTGGAATCCAGTCACCTTAACCTTCATGCCACCTGCTGGTCCTCTTAAAATTTTGATAGTCTGTAGAATCCAAAAATCTGAGGAAATATGCTTTTATATTATACATAGAGAACATGTGGAATATTTCTCTGGAAAAATATTTTTAGCATGTCAAATCGTCAGATCTTTCACAGTGCTTTCTGCTAGAATTCGTGAGCAATAGCATTTGACAGGCTACATTCAGGTTTTACTTGAAGTCTATAAAGTAATAAAAAGTACATAATATTAATAAAAAGAAGAAAGAAAGAAAGAAAAAAAAAAGTAAAGCGTACCTGAGGATAACAAAGGAAGGAAGGGCAAATGAAATAAATTTCTCTTCAGATTATCCCTTCACACAACTGCTCCTTTGTGTCTTTTTCTCAACATGTGGGAAGCATCACAGATTCTGTAATGTATGTGCACACTAGTCATGACGATTTCCTCTTATTGATCCAGCTCATTTTTAAGGAGCTTCTGCTATGGAATAGCTACTACTGTGAACACCAGAAATATAATCGTCAACATGACAGACAAATCTCATAGCACCTAAATTCTTATGACATGTAGTTTTCTCTGAATTATTTGTTGATAATAAAACAAACAAACCAACAAAAAACATAAATATAAACCAAGCTTACATACATAGTTAAGATCCTTTGGTTGCAATCAAAGAAACTCAAATTAAAAACGAAGTTCACTGAAAAGATAAAAGGACATCGTCCTAATCCAGCTGTCAGAATAGAATGTCAGAAAATCATCCCGTTTACTTTCCCCAAAACCACAGGCTTTAGTTTCTGCTCCTCTCTGTTCACAAATATTCTTACATCTCTCTCCTAAGGCTTTTTTTTCCTACCTTAACGCCAATACTCTCATAGCTTGTACTTCTTTTTATTTTTTAAAGAATTATTTTAGTGAACTTTATTTATTGTACTTATGTATTTATTTATTTTAATTTGACCATAGAAAAGGAGGGAAAGTAAGAAAGCAAGCCGCCAGGTCTGGGACTTGAACTGCAGTCAGCCACATGGGAGTCCAGCGCCCTTAACTACCAGTCCACCTGCCAGCCCTGTACTTCTTTTTAAAATTATTTATTTTTAGTTATCATTATTATCATCAATTTTTTTATAAACAATTAAATTCATTTATTTTACAAAATAAGAATTTATTTCTTTTCTTTTTCTTGTATCAATGTAATTTTAATTGATATAAATGGTATTGGGATACACATTTTATTTCTTTAAATTAAGATTGTATGTTTCTTTTTTCTTTTTTATCGTTTTATTATTATTACTATTATTTATACATTCAATGATTATACATCATTTAGTTTGTAAAGAGATTTTACCCAGCATGACGTATGCCACACAGCAGGCGAGTTGAGACTACTATATACGACATCAACAACAGGCAACAAACCATATCTGTGTCCCACGAATGTCTTCTCCATTTTTCCCCAAATTTCCCTTCCTGCACTCTTCCCCTCTCCCACTCTCTTTCCACTTCGTCTTCAATGTTCATGACAATTTTCAATGCTTTTATGTCCTCCAGTATTTCAGTCTCTACCCTAGAGTGCAGACAGTTGGTATATGTTAAGTGGAAACATTCAATGTCTCTGTTTCACAGCCTGACTTGCTTCACTCAGCAATAAATCTTCTGTATTGCGAACAGCAGTTAGCGTAATGGCTATGTCGCTGGACTTCCATGTTGTTGACCATGATTCGCATCCCAGACCCGGTGGCTTAGACTCACACCAGGTGCGTGTGCGTGCGTGCCCAAGATCCCGAGAGGAGACTGGAGGGGAAGGGATTGTGATGTGGCCATCCCCCCTGGGGGGTGATTTCTCGCTTTCTGTCTCCCTGTCTCTCTCTGTCTGTCTGGCAAGTGCACGCGTCCTATAGCAAAAACCTCTCCAAATAAATAAATAAATAAATAAATCTTCTGCGTTCATTCCCTTTTTATCAAATGCCAGGGTCATGATTTTTATGGCTGAATAATATTCCATGGAGTGTATGTGCCACACTTTTTCAATCCATTCATCTGTTTGTGGACATTTGGGTTGGTTTCATGCCTTAGCAATCATGAATAATGCCACAATAAATATAGTTGTGCAAGAGCTTTTCCAATTGCGCTTTCTTCTCTCCTTTGGGTAAATACCCAGGAGTGGAATTGCTGAATCATATGGTAGTTCTGTTTGAAGGTCTTTGAGGAACCTCCATATTGTTCTCCACAGTGGCTGGACCAATTTAGACATTCCCACCAACAACATAAGAGAATTCCCCTGTCACCACATCCCTGCCAGCACTTATCATTTTTGTATTATCTTTTTTTTTTTTGGAGAGGTTTTTGCTATAGGGTGCATGCGCTTGCCAGACGGGCAAAGAGAGACGTAAAGACAGAAAGCGAGAAATCACCCCCCAGGGGGGATGGCCATGCCGCAATCCCTTCTCCTCCATTCTCCTCTTGGGATCTTGGGCACACACGCACACGCGCCCGGTGTGAGTTTAAGCCACCAGGTCCAGAACTCGAACCGCAGTCAATTACATGGGAGTCCAGTGACATAGCCATTACGCTAACTGCTATTCCCTCATTTTTAATATTGCTACAGGGCATGTGAACTCACCAGAAAGAGACAGAGAGAGAGAGAAACAGGGAAAGTGAGAAAGGAAGGTCTGTATCTCAAACCTCGGTCAGCCATATAAAAGTTCAGTGCCCCAACTACCACACCATCTACTGGCCCCAGGTTATACTTCTTATAAAGGTACTTTTAACTTCGCTCTGTGTAATTTTGTTGTTGTTGTTCCTGTGTCCACTACCCTCTGCCGGACTCTGGTCTTTAATCTTTGCTCAGATTATCAATAGGTAATTTAATTAACTAATATACCAATGGTTGCCAACCCTGAGTCAGCCATCCATCCAGGTTACAATCAGCAATAGCTGCTGACACAAGATCTGTGCTATTACCATGTCCCCATATATGATTTTTAAAATTTTTATTAATTGTTATTATTATTATTATTAATTTTTAATTTGACCAGAGAGAGAGAGGGGGAAAGTGAGAAAGCAAGCTGCCAGGTCCAGGATTCGAACAACAGTTGGCCACGTGGGAGTCTAGCACCTTAACCACCACACCACCTGCCAGCCCCATATGATTGTTTTTTAAAAGCAATTTGTGAAACACACATGTGTAGGATGCAAATAAGTAAGGATATAGTGATCACCAACCTGTAAATAAAAAAATTCTATTCTATAACAGTACCTTAAATTATGCTTCCAGAAGATTCCAATAATATAAAGTGTGCTGCCAATGGTTTTTTTGTTTGTTTGTTTGTTTGTTTGTTTAAGAAACATGCTTTGGGGGTAGAACTACTCCTTACATGCATCCAGAAAACAGGATTCCTATAGAAGCATTAGGACAAAGAGGATCCCCTCCCCTCCCCACTCCAAAACGGACAAATAGCTTTGCATCTCTTTGAGCCTGCTCCCGAGAGTATTATGTAGTTAGTAAGAAAACTAAAGTGCTTCACATTTGAAAATCACACTGCTCTTGCCCTGTGATTTGATGAAGCGTCAGCCCTTCTTACTCTGACACTAGTCATTTCCCAGGGTTTAGGTATATAGAAGAATGTGTGATTAAAAAAAGCCAAAGAAGGTCTGTATTTGTCTAGCCATTCAGAAGGCATAATTTACTGCCTACTTTGTGTAAGTAGAAATAGTTTTATGTTCTTCTATATTTGGAGAAATGGCCAGTCATACATGCAGAAATAATGAATGAATAACAAGTTATCATAACATGAATATAAAAAAATGCAGTGAATTCCCTGGCACATAGATTACACCTTTTTTTTCCCCACATCACTCAGAGAGAGTGAGAGAGAAAGAAATACCAGCAAGATGGGCATTATTGCTTTGCAAGACATAATCACAGAATCACAGAATCACGTACATCCCATCACCTTTGCCATATGCCATTGATCAGAAGTAAGGTATAAGTTCTAGCCACACTCAAGGGGATAGGATCACAAAAGGGCATGAACATGAGAAGGTGAAGATCATGAGGCCACCAGACCATCTATCTGCTACATAGGAGCAGAGCAAATATTTGTCCAATGAATTAAATTAATGACTCCCCAAAGAACTCTGGCATTAACTTATTAGTCCTCAAATAGAAAAATAAAATGGGGTAAGAACTTTTCTAGCCATTACATGTTTAGGTAGGGAGGAAGGGAGAAAGATGACAGCATTAAATAAAACATATTAGAGCTTGGGTTTGACTGATAAAAAATTACATTTTCTCATATATTTACATTATTTAATCTAAAAAGAAAAGTAAAAACTTGAATAACTGAGGTAGTTTACAAGGGACTCTGAAGTCCGCTTGAGTTCCTATTATCTCTGGGTATATCCGTCAATGTTCTCAATTCGCTTTAGATGAGGTAGAAAGACCTCTGACATTTCAAATACATTACCCTAATCAAATTGCCATTCTCTGGAATGATTTCAGAGAATGTATTACAGGCCTAAAGAAAATCATGAATGTCTAAAGTTTCAAACACAATAGACCAACTTGGAGGTAAAGGTAGGGAGAAAAATAAGAGGCCAGAGGATTTAGATCAGGTGCCTGGAGGTTCTTCAGGATGGAGGCGGAAAATTGCCTATATATTCTTTAGAGCAAATGAAATCCTACATCCACTGAGTCATTGATTATCAGTTCTCTGAATAACACATTTTTAGCTATGCTGTGTTTTAATGCCAAACCCGAAAAACTGTCTGGGGCAAAGGAAAAACTTTGGGTATGAAATTTTTCATCGGCCAAAATACGTATCTGTATGTCCTCCTAGACTCCAGATGTTTGGATGATTGGACTACAAGTACTTAGGTTGAGGACTTTTAGCTTATTAAATATAAGAACGCAGAAAAAAATCTCCTTTAGACTCCAATTTCTCTCCAAGTAAGATGAGAACACGGGTATATTTCCACAGTGAGCTCACTGATCTTTACCAGGTTCTCTTTAGAGACACTGTTTGGGAAACGTTTATGAACATAGATTCCCTCATCTCTAGCCGTAGATATTCTAATATAGTAGGTTGGGACAGTCTGGGACTATGCATTTTTAAATTTTCCCTAGGAGATTATACGTGCATTCAGAAACTATTCATCATTAAGTATATTTTGTATTTATTTTTAAAATTTTGTTCATCATCATTATTATCATTTAATTTGACTGAGAGAGAGAGAGAAAGAAAGTGAAAAAAGCAAGCCACCGAGATTAGGACTCAAACTGTGGTCAGCCGTGTAAGAGTCCAGGGCCTTAGCCACTTCTCCACCTGCCAACCCCTGTAATGAATCTCTTGCTAACACATTTCCAGGTCTTAGAGACATTAGGGAGAAATAGTAGTCAAGAGCAGTTGAGCTCAAGGTTAACACTATTTGGAGAAGTAAGTCCTTGGCTTTTTTTTTTTTTTTTTTTGGGGGGGGTGGCCACGCCCCAATCCCATTCTCCTCTCGGGATCTTGGGCACGCATGCACACATGCCCGGCACGTGAGTTTAAACCACCGGGTCTGAGACTTGAACCGCAGTCGACTACATGGGAGTCCAGTGACACAGCCATTACACTAACCGCTATCCCCATGTCATTGGCTCTTACTGCAGGAGGGAGAGCATGAGAGAACATCTGGCTGAGACAGACTTCACCTCAACTTCCAACGATTGTCACCTGTATTGTGTTGGAGATGCTCTACTTTCTTATCCCTTTCTCTGCCTTTATATCTGGCCCATCATTCCCATTATTTTTATAAAATAATATCTTGTGGGACCAGCATAGTGATTACGTCACTGGACTCCCACATAGCCAACTCTAGTTCGGGTCCTGGACCCAGTGACTTACAAATCACATTAGGTGTATGTTGTGTGCATGCCCAGGATCCCAGGAGGAGAATAAAGAAGAAGGAATTGTGGCGTGACCATTTCCCCTGGGGGGTGATTTCTTGCTTTTTCTTTCACTGACTCTGTCTCTCTCTCTGGTGAGTACATGCACCTTAAGGCAAAAATCTTATAAAAGGAAAAAAAAAGATGTTTTGGACAGACAGTGGCATGATGATTGGAGCAACTGGATCCTATATAGTCAACTGCACAGTCCAAGTATCAGATTCGATAGTTTGAAAAACATAATGGGTGCATGTACATGTATGTCCAAAATCTTGAAAGAAGAAATAGAGAGTAGATTGTGGCATGGCCATACCCCCATAGGGGGATGCTTACTCACTTTCTCTCTCTCTCTCTGTCTTTCTCTCCAGCAGGCATTTGTGCTCTCTGGCAGATTCAAGAAAAGAAAGGATTTTTCATGTGTTCTGCTTTCTTCCATGGCGACATGTCCCTTGTAACTTAGAGTAGCTACTTTTTGTTTCAGGCCTGTTCCTGAGCATTTTAACCCTGGTTTATTTATCTTCAACCTTGATTTACCACACATAAACAAGGAGGATGCTAAAATTCCCATCAGAAAATCTGACACTGGTAGGAATGCTCGGATCCTGGTTGAATTGTAAGTGGTAGCATGGCTGTTGGTTGGTAGTTCCAGGTGCTGAAACATCACGTGGGTAACACAGACATATTGGAGCAATAGGAGAAATAGAACTTGAAGGTGACTAAAATGATGAAAACAATTTCTTTCATGTGACAATGACAACAATGATGATCTTTATAAAATCAAACCCCCTCCATGACTCTTCTTTTCCTGGAGATGGAAGTGCATGCAGCCCCTTTAATCAGTTATTTAAGGCACCCTCCCTTTAGCCAATCCATCTGTGATACACAGAATAATGACTTCCACCCAAGAGACCTGTGTCATAATCCTAGAACCTGCAAATCTATCACTTATTATGGTGAAAGCAACTTTGGTTATGCTATTAAGCTAAGGACCCTGGGATAGAGAGATTTTCCTGGATTATCAGGGAGTGTCCAATCTAATTGCATAGGTCCTTACAGTCTGCATATCTTGCTGGGAAAAGAGAACCAGAGAGAGGGCCGCATGAAGAAGACTACCCTGCTGTGGTTGACTGTAAAAATGAAGGAAAATGCCACAACCCAAGAACAGGATTACCTCCAGAAGCTGCAAAGTGATGGAAACAGACTGTTCCCAAGAGCCCCAAGGTAAAACAGCCTGGCCAGTGGCTTAATTGTAGCCCAGTGAGAACTTGCTTTACCTAATAGTAAGAGCATACATTTGTGTTGTTTTAAGCAATAAAGTTTATGGTCATTTCTTAGGCGAAAAAAGAAAACAAATACCATAACCAATATATGGTTCCTTATTGCCCTTGTAACTTTTTTTTCCAGCTGAGCTGCTTCATCAGCTTTGCCCATTTTCTCCAAGTATTTTGCTTTCTGAAGTCCTGTGCTTTCCTTCACAATTTCACTACTTGTGATTCTTCCACTCTCTTTCTCTGAGTCCAACCTTGTGTTTCCTCTAATGTCCAAGCAAAATCCTGCCTTCCTATTAGTTCCTTCAAGTCACACTAAAGCTTGTGTATATATTATTCAAATTTCATATCCTTTTAGACACCATTGATTTTTTTCTTTGATTCATTAGCTTATATTATCTGTATTTCTTTAATGTATAACTCTTGAAAAGATACATCATTTAGGGAAACAGCAGTTAGTGTAATGGCTGTGTCGCTGGACTCCCACGTAGTCGACCGTGGTTCGCATCCCGGACCCCGTGGCTTAAAACTCACGCCAGGCGCGTGTGCGTGCGTGCCCAAGATCCCCAGAGGAGAATGAAGGAGAAGGGATTGTGGTGTGACCATCCCCCCTGGGGGGTGATTTCTCGCTTTCTGTCTCTATGTCTCTCTCTGTCTGTCTGGCGAGCGCACACGCCCTACAGAGAAAACCTCTCCAAAAAAAAAAAAAAAAAGGTACATCATTTAAAGTAAATACTCTTTCATAACACTTTAAAATCCCAATTAGTCCCTGAAGGAAGGCATCTCAACTCTGTCTTTAATAATATATTCATTTACTATACAACACATTCATCTGAGGGAAGAAGTCTAATAAAAAAGAGATTATTAAAGATAAAAGAGGAAAGAAAAAACTTTGTATGACAACTGCTTGACAGGAAGGGGGACAGGGATGGTGAATTACAACTGATATCATGGCTCTAGTCACAGAAGGAGGTGTGGCGGGCGGGAGAGGTGGATGCGAGGAAAAAAAAAGGAAGAGCTGGATGAGAGATGGTAAAGGAAATGGCAAGATTTTGACTGGAAACTCTGTCTCCCAGAAAGCAAAGGAATCAAGCAAGGCAGTGGTTCTAATCAGGGTGATTTTACTGTTCACAGGATGGTTGACAATGCCTGGAGACATCATCACACCCGCAGAAAGGTAATACTGGCATCCGGTGGGCTAGAACCCGCAGATGCTGCTAACCATCCTACAGTACACAGGGCAGTACCCCATGCAGGACTTACCCAGCCCCATTCCATAGTGCTGAAATTTAGAAACCCTGATCTAGGGAAACTGTGACTCTGCTTTGAAGAAAGATCAATTGAATAAATAAGTGGCAGTTACTTAATGGATATATTATATGTGTGTGTGTATAAACTTTTTTTTTTTTTTTTTAGAATTTTGCCATAGGGTGCATGGACACCTACCAGAGAGAAACAGAGAAAGAGAGAGAGGGAGAAAGTGAGAAATCACCCCCGGGGGAATGATCATGTTGCAATCTCTTCTCCTTAATTATGGTCTGGGACCTTGGGTATACACACACTAGCACTTACCATGATTTTCAAGCTGCCAGGTCCAGGACTCATGTCATGGTCAGCCATGTAGAAGTCCAGCACCTTAACCACCATGTCATTGGCTGGCCCATTAATGGGTTTTTAAATGACATTTATTTGTGAACATCAATTTTACATATTAATATCTAGTATAAAAGGATATGCTGGGAAACTGACCAATAACTAGGATTGATTTTTAGGCAGGCAAGTTTTTTATTTTTTATTTTTTTAAGAATTACTTATTTATTTAATTCCATTTGTTATTAAAAAAAAACCATGCTGAGCCCATGTGTATGTGTGCCCAAAGTCCCAAGAAGAGGATGGAGGAGAGGGAATTGTAGCATGGTCAAACCTTCTTGGGGGATGATTTCTCACTTTCCCTCTCCCTGGTGAGTGCATATGCTCTAAGGTAAAACCCTAAAAATTTTTTAAAAAGAAAAAAATGGGGAGAAACCAGGATGGCTGCATGGAAAGATTTGTAATGAATGCAAATGAATGTGCAAATACAGAGAATATTTAAGTAAAATCACTATAAACCATGATGGTCGTTCTCAGCAATATCAAAGCTGCTTTTTAAAATGTATTAGAGGGAACCAGCAGTTAGCGTAATGGCTATGTCGCTGGACTCCCACGTAGTTGACCATGGTTTGCGTCCCGGACCCAGTGGCTTAAAACTCACGCCGGGCGCGTGTGCGTGCGTGCCCAAGATCCCAAGAGGAGAATGGAGAAGGGATTGCGGCGTGACCATCCCCCCGGGGGGTGATTTCTCACTTTCTGTCTCTATGTCTCTCTCTGTCTGTCTGGCGAGTGCGTGCGCCCTATAGCAAAAGTCTCTCAAAAAAAAAAAAAAAAAGAATGTATTAGAGAAATGGGAGTTCATAGTCATAGCTTTAATGCTAGACATTGATAAATTTTTTAAATATTTATTTATTTATTGAAATCCATTTGTTGTTATTATTATTTTTTAATTTTGACCAGAGAGACACAGAGAGAGAAAGAAAGGGAAAGCGAGTAAGCAAGCCACCAGGTCCAGGACTCGAACTGTGGTCAGCCATTTGAGAATGCAGTGTCCTTAACCACCACATCACCTGCTGGCCCTAACATTGATAAATATTAACTGGAACTATTCAAATCCTACGGTTTCTGCCTTCTCTGATAAAAACAAAAACAAAACAATAAAACAGGCATGCAATTAACTATAGCAAATGCTTACAGAAGTCCAAGGTAAACAAATGAAAAACTCGGAGCGATGGTAATACTTTCAGGCTCGCCTTTAGAAGGATCGTATCTGGATGCCGAGGAAGATAAATGAGTTATCTGAGCCACGTCTTGAATCAGATAGAATGGCATAACACAAAGAAAGCGAAGATGAGCAAACGAATGCCTTTCCCACTCTCAAAATGAAGGCAGATTTTACGAATTTTACAAGTTTAAGAAATTAGTGATATTTACTATATTTATAACTGATTGAAGTGTCATGTCCAAAAATTAGTAACTAATGAATTGATTTCCCACAGGGATTGATCCCTGGTCCAACTTAACATTTCTGTCAGTGACGGGACCAGCAGGTGGCTTGATGGTTAAGGGTGCTGGACTCCCACATGGCCGACCGTGGTTCAAGTCCCAGGTCTGGTGGCTTTTTCTCTCTCTTTCTCTCTCTCTCTCTCTCTCTCTCACTCTGTCCCTCTGGTCAAATTGAAATAAATAAATGATTGAGAAAATAAAATTGAATAAAGTAATATTTAAAAAACAAAACATTTCCATCAGTGACTTTGCTAAAGGTGTTAGAGGCCATATTTATCAAATTTGCAGTGTTGTATGTAAATCTGAGAGTGTTGTTGAATAAGATGCATAAAAGAAACAGGAACTTAAATTATCTTAACTGGCTATGATTATAGGAAGAGCATAATAAATATTCATAGATTCGTAGTATATTAGAGTTGGAGGAAATTTTAGTCCAAATCTTAATTTTGTAGAAAACGAGGGCACAAGGGACAACTTTATGTAGCTCTCACGTGTATTTACAAGAAGGTAGCACACCTGTGGGTTTGCAGGAGGGTAATTAAGAAGTTACAGAGCTGATTATCTCCAACAATTAGTTCACATTCAATATATTGTAGCAATGGCACAGAAACCAACAAAACGAATTACCAAAAATACCTAAAGCTGTAGCATTCTGAATGTATAAAGCTATAGTCACCGATGGCAAAAAGGTAGCAAGTTCCAGATTTTTCCCCATTACTTTCAGTATCTATAAGAGACAGAATACAGTCACCCAAAAAAAGTTACCCAGTTACACACTAAAAAGAGACATTGGTGTTCTCTTCATGCTGAAGTTTTGTCTCTAAAAGTGACCCACATAGGACTGACCAAATATATTAAGAAAACCTTTATAATGTAAACATGTGCTAGGAAAAAATAAGAAAATGTAAGCATTCAGATTTGCAATATTTATTTTAGAAATGAAAGTATGCCATGCAATTCTGAGCTCCTGTCTAGTTGAATTAACTCATACATTGGCATGAGAATTTGCTGTTACTATTAAACAAATTCAAAGATGATGACAATTTCATTTATCTGTGTCAATGTATGTCACAATGTTTTGAAATGCAAAAAAAATGCATATGATATCATCATAAGGACAAGAGAAAACATTGGTTATAGCTTCATTCAGAGGAAATAACTGACACTTTTACAGCTATCCAGAGAATCTGAAATGAAAGAAAGCTTCATCTTCCAACCAATGAAGGTTGGAAGAGCCTCTATTACCAGCTCACAGGACCAGGATCTGGGGTGTTGAACATTAAGGATGAGGGTGGGTTACATATGCTGATGTAATTAAATATTTACTGCAATTGCATGGGCATCAAACTTGGTGAAATTAATTCAATCATTAATTTATTCTTTCCTATCTTTATTGAACAAATTTTGCTGAATGTTTTTCCATGTGTCAAACACAGCGGTAAGTGCTGGAGATACAAAGATAAATGAAATTCAGCTCTCATACTCAAGGATTTACTGTTTTTAAGAGACATGTAAATCTCCACCAACATTTTGCAAGCAAGCATAATGTATGCTATGAGGGTCAATCCTATTATGTAAGTGGTGATCTTATGGAGAGAGGAATAAACAGATTAATCAGAAGGGAGGGGACCAGCAGTTAGCGTAATGGCTATGTCGCTGAACTCCTATGTAGTTGACCGTGGTTCCAGTCCCGGACCCAGTGGCTTAAAACTCATGCCGGGCATGTGTGCATGTGTGCCCAAGATCCTGAGAGGAGAATGGAGGAGAAGGGATTGCAGCGTGGCCATCCCACCTGGGGGGTGATTTCTCGCTTTCTCTCTGTCTCTGTCTTTCTGGTGAGCACACACGCCCTATAGCAAAAAAAACTCTCAAAAAAATAATAATAAAATAGTGAAGGGAGGAGTTACTAAGGAAAAAGGAAAACAAACCCAACCACTAACAATCATAGAAACTTTTTCTGTGTTTTGTAGAAATCCCTACTTAGGACAAAAGAGGTGAGTTGGCATTTGTCCTGATACTGGAAAGTTAGTTGTTCATCTATGAGTCATCAGAAAAATCATGACATATTTTTCTGTTTTTTCTACACAAAAATGAGTTATGACTTTTCCAAGGACCCAATATAACTGAGTTTCTATCAGGTGTAACCATAGCCAGGGAACCTAGAAATACTCAAGTTCTATCCCAGAATACATCCCCACCTCCCATTTTCGACAAGATATGATGGTATGACGAACTAGAGCAGTACATCATAATCCCCAAATGCCAAGTGTCATTTTAACCCTGACTAAGAGTCTACCTTCCCCCATTGAACTGAGACATGAGCCTCTCATATTGCAGCACTCCAGGGAAACACTTGGACAGACAAACGCAGAAGGAGAAGACAAGGCTAAGAGGTTCAGATTTGCTTCTGGGGCTGGACCCTCTTAGTCCCAAAGCCAAATGGATTACAGAGCCCAAGAAAGCACAATAATCATAGCAGTGCAAACAATCAGGTAAAGTCATACTAGAAACTCTTCTTTGTGTAGTCTGGGTAGAGATCAGGGTGAGTAAGAACCAGGAGGCATATTCCTGGGAACTCTTTTCTTCTAGGGGATAATGACCAACAAAATGATTATACCATTTCTAAGTGGCTAACTGAGAATGAAACTTGGGATTATATTCCACTTCTCCACTTACACTTCACCCACAGTTTACATGTGTATTATAGTCGAACTGGTAGAAATAATAATACAAAGAATTCCTCCCTTATTTCTACATTTTTGAATATCAATAACTTTATTCTATAAATTAGTAGTTTCTAATACTTTGCAACATATAGAAAAGATTTTTTTTGAGAGGTTTTTTTGCTATAGGGCACGTGTGCTCACCAGAAAAACAGAGAGAGACAGAGAGACAGAAAGTGAGAAATCACCCCCCAGGGGTATGGCCATACCACAATCCCTTCTCCTCCACTCTCCTCTTGGGATCTCGGGCACACACACACACGCGCCTGGCATGAGTTTAAGCCACTGAATCCAGGACTCAAACCATGGTCAACTACATGGGAGTCCAGCAACATAGCCATTACACCAACTGCTGATCCTAGAACAGACTTTTAAAATAATTTTTCTTTCCTATTTTATTTTATAATTTCTTATTTTTAAATTTGCTATAAGGCATGTGTGCTCACAAGAGAGAGACAGGGAAAGTGAGAAAGCAACCCTCCAGATTTGGGACTCAAACAGTGGTTGGCCACGTGCTGGCTCCAACATGGATCGACCACCACACCACCTGCTGGCTCCAACATGGATTTTCAAAGGATGCATGCTGTGTGCAAAACATCAAGGACAATACCATACTCATCATTTTCTAACAAAGAACACACCTGAGAACTATATACAAAATTGGAAATGTCTATTTTTTCCACTCAGTTGTGGTATGCCATTCTAAACTTCCTTTGCTCCATCTACCTGAATTTCTGTTTTTGTTAAAAGCTGTTTGTGGGGGCCAGTAGGTGGCGAAGTGGTTAAGGGCAGTGGACTCCCACATGGCTGTTCGCGTCTCAAACCGGGTGGCTTGTCTTCTCATTTTTCCTCTCTCTCTATTCTCTCTTTGGTCAAGATTTTAAAATAAATAAATAAATAAAGTTAAATAAAATAATTTTTTTTAAAAAAAAGAAGCTGTGTGTGTGTGTGTGTGTGTGTTTCCTAGTTCTCTATCTCCTCTACCTCCCTCCTGGGACGTCTGCAGTTTTCATATCCTTACTATATATATATATATATGTATAAATTTTAATGACAGTCTACCAAAAGTTGCCTGCTGTGACAAACGTTGCTTAGGTAGGGGCATTCATAAAACGACAGCAAGGACCAGAAGGTGGCAGGGCAGCAATGTGATGCTTTCTGCACTCACTGTACTCACTATGCGTACACGCATGTGCCCATGATCCGGACTCGCTGAGACTGGGGATTGATGGAGACCTACGACCCTGCTGGGGAAGCTTCTCTCTCTCTTCCTTCCTCTCTCTTTATTTCTCTCCTTCTCCCTCTCTGTCTCTCTCATGGAAGAATTAATACATTTAAAAATTATTTTTAAAAAAAGGCAATGATAACAACTCCAACAACTCCTACCAAGGACCATCATGATATTTCATAAGAGAAGCAATCATTTTAAAACTGAAAAGGAGAAAAAGAAAATAGTAGATTAAAGAATGACCTTTCAAAATGAGTAATAATAGCAGTAAGAGCTGGCAGCATGCTCACTTTGCTACAGATCAGTGGAAATAGACCACGGACTTGTACTGGACACGAGGATAGATATTTGAGGAAAACTGATTCTCCTTTACTCATACTGTGTTGACTAAGCATTTTGAAAATGGTCATATTCTAACCTTTTAGACACAGGGAACATTGGCACATCACCCTTTCCTAGGCAAAGGGACCATTTTATCAAAAACCAGTACTGTCAATGAAATCATATGTACGTGTTCCAAACATTCCCTAAACTGATAGATTTACCTTCTCTCATACAAGTCTTGTAAATTTCCTCAAACTTCACCAGCTCTGAGTATGAGTAAGCGTGGCAGGCAAGAACACAGACTTAGTGTCTGAGGGAAATTTGTGAAAACCAGCCTTCAAAATCCATCAGAACATCAGAACTGCTTTGTTATTACAGATAATTTGGGGTTTTGTAAATATTTGGGATATTTTCTATAGTATAAAATAATGAAGGTCAAATTTGCTATAAAATTAGGGATTTTTTTTCAGTACAACGAATCTCAAAATGGGTTTGAAGTAGAAAAAAGAAGCTTTATAACTATATGTCGAATTAAGAATAACTGGTAGGGAAAATGGTTACTTTTAAAAGATTTATAGCAGGCCAGCCCATGGCATTGTGATGAAGACGTATGGACCCTACATGACCAACTGTATAATTAGAGTCGTAGATCAGTTGATTGGGGAAAGAAAAAAAAAATGCTAGTTGCATGTGCTTTCATGCCCAGAATCCTGAAAGGAGAAATGGGAGAGAGGAATTGTAGCGTCATCATCCCCCTCAGGATGATTTCTCACTCTCTCTCCATAGCAAGTGACGTCCCCTCTAGCAATATATAGATACATAAAACTGCATAATTCAAAGCAAGGCTCTCAAGATCCACTATTTGCAGTGAAAATATTAGCTAGATTTTTGTAGTCAGAGGATAAGTTGGGAAGTCACTTTATCGGCTTGACTTTATGTGTAATTGTAATGAAGTAGCTTATGAACAACCCTTTAAAGAAAAGGTCTGCTGATCCTCCGCCACTCTAAAGACCTCTGTCAGAGAGGCATTCCCTATGGCCATCCAGTCTTGATGCCATTGCAAGGCTGGCCTTTATGCAGAGTTATGTGGACAGAGCAGATACTATTTCATAACCATGCCTCTCTTTAAAAAATATAGGAGTCTCCTTAGAGAAGTCCCTGTCACACAATATTCTCTTCAAACTAGGTTCTAAACATATTTGCTCTCTGCAAAAAGGACCTAAGCGGATTTTAGCCACCGATCATGACATTACGGCCCTAGTCACACAACACTGACTTAGGAAAAAGAGATAAGTGAGACTCATTTGGATTTAAACCTTGAAATTGCTGTCCATCATTTGAAATGAAATAAGCCTGATTAAGTTACACATTACAGTTCCATTCTTTATGCTCAGGGTGCATATGAGCCCTTTTTCTTCATACCAGACCATCTGTATTCTTTGCCACACTATTTTTTAAGCGGTTTTTGCCTTGGTGCATGTGTGCTCCCCAGAGAGAGACAGAGACAATGAGAGGGAAAGTGAGAAATCACTCCCCTGGAAGGGTGACCATGCTGCAATCCCTTCTTCACCATTCGCCTCCTGGGATCTTAGGCACGTGCACATGTGCCTGACATGATTTTTCAAGCTACTGGTCCAGGACTGGGACCACGATCGGCCCTCTGGGAGCCCAGTGACATAACCACTACACAATCTGCTGGCCCCGTTTGCCATGCTTTTAGACTGTATTAGGGGCTAAATATGTCCCTTGTTACTAGAAATTGCTCTCTCAATTCTGTATTTATAGGACTCTGTTTTTCTCAAAACCCACATTTATTACTTCATTTCAATATACTAGAATTGTTAACTACTATTTATTAACCCAGCACCTTGTATGCAAATCACTTAAACAATGTTTTGTCCTAGACATTATATGGAAATTCCTTGGAACCCCTGATGCAGAGATGAAGAGACCATGCTTCTCTTTTGGGGAAGGTTATGATAACATGTAGCATCTGCAATCAGTACAGTTCCTTTCACTCACATCCTACCTCCCTGATAGAATAAGCTGTTTTTATGCATCATTGCAGTCCATATTCTCTTAAGAACATTGACTTTGACCTCTTTGAAGCACTTGCATAGGCTACACCATATTTGGATTGGATTAATAAGTAACATTAATTCTGCTAAGAGATGTCTATTTACTCCTACAAGACCAGTAACTGTCTAACTTCTGGAGAACTACAAAATGAGAACTCCATTTTTAATTAAATTTCAAATGTGAAGTCATCCTTCCCTTGAACAAACCCAGGAGACAACTCTCCATCTGTAAGAACAAACATCACACACAGGCCCTGTGCCCCTCCGCTTCCAGTTCTATTCTGTCAGAACTGGCATAGATACCTAGAGGTGAGGCATTCTGATTGAGGGAAAGCATGACACAAAAGAATATATTTTATATGATTCAATATATAGAAAGTTCAAAACAAGGGAACTAATCTAAGGTACCAGAAGTCAGAAGTGTGTTCTTTGCTTAAAAATTCCTGTACCCTTACACTTATAATGTGTGAGCTTCTCTTTTATCTAGGTTAGATTGCAATTAAAGTTTTTATGATAAAAAACACATATACAGATGCCTAACTCTACTTCCGACCAATTAAATTGGAATCTCTAGGGGTACAGTCTAAGTATCCTCATATTTCTTTTTTATTTATTTTTCTTCTTTATTATTATTTATATTTAATCACTGTACATTTTTACAGTGGACAACATGGCTTTTCTTAGCACAAATACAGTGTATATTGATCAAGATAAAGATATTACCATATACATTATCATTAGCCAATAGTTTTTCATTTTTATGTCAATTAAACATACTGTTTTATCCCCTGTTCCCCTCCCTCCTTCACCCTATTACCCACCCCCATGTCACCCCATCTTTTTTTTTTTTTTTGGAGAGGTTTTTTCCATAGGGCGCATGCGCTTGCCAGACAGACAGAGAGAGACAGAGAGACAGAAAGCGAGAAATCACCCTCCCAGAGGGGATGGCTACGCTGCAATCCCTTCTCTTCCATTCTCCTCTCAGGATCTTGGGCACGCATGCACACATGCCCAGTGTGAGTTTTAAGCCACTGGGTCCGGGATGTGAACCACAGTTGACTACATGGGAGTCCAGCGACATAGCCATTACGCTAACTGCTGGTCCCTTTATCACCCCATCTTTACTAGCTCTAATATCTATAGTTGCCCTCCCTGCTTTTTTTTTTTTTTTTTTTTTTTTGAGAGAGGTTTTTGCTATAGGGTGTGCGCACTCACCAGACAGACAGAGACAGAGAGATAGAAAGTGAGAAATCATGCCCCTCATGGGTGATGGCCACACCACAATCCCTTCTCCATTCTCCTCTCGGAATCTTGGGCACACACACACTCCTGGCTTGAGTTTAAGCCACCAGGTCTGGAACTCGAATCGGAGTCGACTGCATGGGAGACTAACAACATAGTCATTACCCTAGCTGCTGGTCCCACTTTTCAGTTTTTTAAGAGAGGTTTTCGCTATAGAATACATGTGCTTGCCAGCAAGAGAGAGAGGGAATGAAAAATCATCCCCCTAGAGTGGATGGCCACACAGTAGTCCCTTTTTCTCCATTTTCCTCTACGGACTTTGAGCATGTACACACACACACCTGACATGAGTTTCAAATCATCACGGTTGGCCATGTGGGAATTCAGAGTCTGGTTTTAGCATCCTTATATTTTCAATGCTCCCAGGGCTGAGCTTCCCGCTTCCTTTCGTTGGCCATCTGATCTGTGCCTGGGAAACTGACAACAAAAGAGGCATCACTCCAACTCTGGATTTGACCACAGAGGGGAATTACCACGGGAAGAAGAATGTTAGCACAATTGCTCCCACGCCCTCCTCTCTGCCTGGCTGTGATTGTGAGAGCAGCGGGTTTCTCCAGGTGTCCACTCCATGGCAATGGCTTCATGGAACTCCTGTTGCACCATCCCCATCTTTTGCCTCTTTTTCTTGGATACCAATGGTATTTTGGGGTCCAGTTTCTGGTAAAAACCCTATGTGTGATTTTTTTTCAGACCTGACTATATGAAATCACAAGGCTTTTTCTTTATCAGCTTTATGGAGAAAAGGCTTGATAAAATGCAGCCTGATCATCTCCTTCGCAGAGTTTTAGATTCAGTAGATTTAGGGTGCAACTTGAGAATTTCATTTCTAACAAGTTCATAGGTGCTGCTGTTCTGGGAGCCACACGTAGGGAACTACTATTGGAGAGAGATCATTTATGTGGCAGCTAGGTGGGTGAAATAATTCCAGCAAGCAGAACTGAGAATTATATTGCTTTTGTTGTTCTTAACACTTTTAAAATTACAACTGATTCCATGAAAATGTTATTCCGTTGCCAACATCGTATAAGTGTTTTTTGTTTCCCATGATGTCCAAAACAAAGCCAGGTCCCAAGCTCCAGGGTTTCATCTAATTTCTATGCAAATGACTAAATCTGTGGGTTGTTTTCTTGATATCAGAAATCATTTGCACACCTCTTTTAGAGTAGTACTTCATTGCTCCTGTGCTGATAGAATTTTCCATGACAGAATTCAAACTACAACAAATCCCTTGAGGCTAAAGAAATTTATTATCACCAAGCATCCACAGCCACTCACAAAGGTAATCACATGCTGCCCCTTCCTGTATGACGGATCAATTTGGACACTGGGCATTTACCTATGACCTCCCTAATATGAAATCATTTTTACAGGGATACTCATTTGGAGGGAACTCTCTCCTGACTCTTAATAAGGTCAAAGTGTTTGGTAAGTCAGTGAATCCATTTCTGGGTTTAATATGTACAGGCTGTCAGAAAAGACAGAGAAGAGAAAATAAATGACAAAAATGCCCGTTTCTCATAAACTCAACACTCAGTGTAATGACCTAATGAGGTGAAGGTCTAGGGAGGGGCATAACACTAGTTTAGGATCCTATAAACTCAATTTGCTGTCTTTGCAATGCCAATACTGGTATAAACAAACTTAGAAAATGATGAAATTTATTTCAGCTTCTCTGAAAAGACAATAGAGGAAACTATTTGAACTCTGTATTTTATTGCAGCTCTTTGTCTTTTGCCCATGTATACTTTTGGTTCCAACTGGACATTGTGACTTGGAGTCCCCTTAGATAAAAGGAAAATAGGGAGAGAGAGTTTGCAGAGAAAACCACGCCAGCTTTGGATCAGACAAAACTGGCTGTGAGTCCTGGCTCTGCTACCTCATGATTGTATAGCCCTAGATAGATTTACTCTATCACTCTGAGTTACAAATTCCTCATCAGTAAAATTGAAGGAAAAATACTTACCTTGAGGGTTCTTATGAGGATTAGAGATAATGTATGCAAAGAACCATGCATCAGTTCTCAATCAAGGGTGGATAAATCACTTGATGTTTAAAGCATTTCTGGAAGTAGAAGCTGCTGAAGGTGGAGCAGTTTAAAATAACAAGTAAAAATGAAAGCCAGCAGCATTAGGGCCCAAGCCAACAGAGTTCTCTCTCAGTGCCATTTATTGGTGCCCAACGAAACATCTCTGTGTGCTAGGTTTTGACCCATATTGGTCTTCCAGCTTCTGCTGCTGTATTGCCCTGAATCACGCTTACTCTTTAGCTCTGGCTTTCTCTTGGCTTTGTGTTTACTTCCCTGTTAGGGCCTCTGCCTATCGCCTGACTCTGTTCTCAGCTTTGAACATCTTTGAGTATTTGCTATCTGTTTCTGGCATGGTTGTTACACCCAGGAATTTTGTGTTCTGCCTCAATTCTTACATGTTTACACTAATAAGGGTTTATGTAACCAGTGTTTGTAGTAAAAGTGAACCAAAGTGAAGCATCGTGTTTGTAGCTACCCCTTCCGTGGTACCACCATGAATACAAAGGAGCAAGGGTGCTGCTCTGGCAGTGGCAATAGACAAAGGCAATGAAAACATCAAAGACTGGAAGAAAGATCTAAAGGCCAAGGCACAGGAACCAACAAAGGACAGCGTTATGAGTAACTCTCCATTTCTAAATTTAATGATGAGAGATGGAGACACAGATCTCAGGGGAAAAGTTTATATCCTACAATAAATAACAGGAGACTGGCATCCCCTCAGTTACCTGGTAACTGAGACAAGGATGGATTCTGCAAAATAACTGTAAAGATGGTAAGATCGTGAATATCTGTGTACAGGAGTCACTATGGAATCGCCTAGCCTAATGCTGCATTCCCGATAGCTATAAACAAATTAGATTTATTCAGCAGGGCAGTCCAAATGTCTGAGCCACTCCTAAATCGGCCTAGAGGTAGGAGGATGATCTTAATGATGTATGACAAGACTTGCATTACAAAATAATTTCAATTACGAGATGCGTTAAAAAGCCACTTTGCAGCTGTTAGAAAAATTTACAAATAGACTTTAAATATATCTCAGGCAAAACAGGTTTTAACTTTCCCATTCCAATTCTAATTTCACTGTAACCTGTAGAAAGCAGGTGGGGAATGGATCCGTAGAAGAAGACAAGACGCTCTAAGGCAAATTGGTATGTATGAAACGAAACAAAAGAAAGCCTCCTTCCTACTGAAAGCATGCTTCCTTCTACAAAGGAAGATGCCTTATAACTTATATTATTTCAAATTACACCACAATCCTGACCCATCATAGAAACCTCACTATGTAGGCAACTAGAAGATGGCTTTAAAGACCCTTCCTGAGAATGCAATAGTTCCTCAGCCTGCCCGGAGGCTTTTTATGAACTGCCCCACTTTGGGCAATCTTTAAAACCACAAGTTCTGCAGTAAGTATAGGGTACTCTTTACTCATCACTGTGCCACCTACAAACTGGGTAATTTGAGCAAGTTACATAACTATACAAAACCTAAATGTAATGGATAAGAAGCTTAAAATAAGGCCTTCTACGTAGATTTGTTTTAAGATTTCAAAAAATCACATTTCTTCAAATTATCGACTTGGCACAGTATAATAATAGCTTGCATTATTAAGGAACACTCTCTGTTCTAATCACATTGTTTCCAGACACTAAGGTTTTGCTATTAGCCTCTCACTAAAACGTGTCTTTTGAATCCTCTCCAACTACGCATAACCTATTTATCCCTTAAGGTCTAATTCAAGCTTTTGATCTTCCACAAATCCTTCTCTGGACACCTTCGCTCATAGTCATCTATCTCTTTTCTGTACTGTCAAACTCTTCCAGACACCACTTTGGTACCTTTTATCAACTATAAAGCTGCTTTCCCACTCAACGGCTTCATGCAAGTAACTTATCTTCCAAGCCAGAAATTAAAATTTGGAATGACAACACCTGGTTTCTCTCTCTCTGTGTTGTTTTGGGTTTTTGTTTGTTTGTTTGTTTTGTTTTGTCTTTTCTATGGGGCATGTGTGCTCACCAGAGAGAGACAGAAAGAGGGGGAGAGAGAAGGAAAATGAGAAATTACCTCCCAAAGGGGATATCCACACCACAATCCCTTCTTTTCTATTCTTCTCTCAGGATCTTGGGCACACACACACTCCCCACATGATTTTAAGCTGCTGGGTCCTGAACTTGAAACACAGAGTTGGCCAGATAGGATCCAGTCTATAACCTTCATGCCATCTGATGGCCCAAACAACACTGTTTTTTTTGGTTTTTTTTAAGGTTTTTGCATAAAGAGGATATGTTCTCTGAAGAGTCACAGAGAGAGAGAGACAGCAAGATGAAAAGAGAGAAATCTCTTTCCCAGAAGAGATGATCATGCCATAATTCCATCTCCTCCCTTCTTCTCCGTTCTTATCCTTTCTCTTCCTGGGATTTTGGGCATGCATGTATAGGAGCCCAATGTAATTTTCAAGCTGCCAGGTTCAGGACTTAAACCACAGTCAGCCATGTGGGAGTCTAGTGCCTTATTCACTATACTACCTGCTGCCCCAACACCTGATTATTAAACTTATTTGTTACTTCATTTCAAGACCAATGCCATAATATCTACAAAGTAGTGTGCAAAGATAATTCTCAGTAATGTGTCCATATTTAGTAAATATTTCTTTGCTGTTCTATGCTCTTTGATGTTCTTACACTCAGTAATATATTCATGTTTAATATTTCTTTAATGTTCTGGCATTACCATACTACCATAAGGATAGCCATAAATGCAACTTGGAAATCAGTAGAAGTCAACATCAATTGTGACATCAAATAAATGGGACAGTAAATATGTTTTCCTTGATTCCAGTTTACAAAACAAGGCAGAAAGGATGACTTTATATGATATATATATATATATATAAATTACAGTATATATAAAATTTCATGATTGATATAGAGAGCATGAAAAAGAAAGAGAGATAGACCCTAAGTTATAGAATATAGACCCTAATATAAATATTTCTCAACAAATATTTTCAACACCAAATCACAGAAAACATGATTCAGAATGGAAACATATTGGTTCCCATAACTAAAAAGACCAGAAATGGGGCCAACTGTGTATCGTAGCCTGACTGTACTCTGTCCCTTGGGACCATCAGTTACATTCTCAGTCTCTGTGAGGTAACAGTGGGGCATAGCAGATCCCAGTCACCGTTCTGTCATGATAAAGGAAGGAAAACCAGGAAGGAGAGCTTTTCTGTCAGCATCGCCAACAGAAGCCTCATTTGGTTTTATTGACTCTGATTATCTGCCTATCACTGAACCACTGGAAGTAGCCAGGATCATGAAATATTCTGAATGACCAGGATAAGAAGCATGTCTGCCCCTGGAGCAGGGAGCTTAGCTGACACCATGGAAAACCTACAGCTGACAGTAGGAGAATGAGGAGCTTCCCCCGGGGGGAAGATACAGCTGTTCAGAAGGGTGAACAGTTTCAGGGCAATATAAACAACGAATGTTTCTGCTACAGGTAGAAAATTAGTTGGTTGATATTTCATCTCACAAATATACGGAAATCATCTAATGCTACCACATCATACACATTAGTTGAAAATTTTTGAAGCATCTACTCATGAGTACAAAGTGTAAAATTGAGAACATTATTTGTGAACCATAGTCACTGTGGTTTTTATATGATATGGCCTATTGGCTTCCCTGGTTATTTTAGCAGTATGGCTAATTCCCCAATTCTCTCTGTTTGGGCTACTATCAGGATGAGATATGAAATAAAGGGGCAAGGTACTGATCTAGTTTGACTCTTCCTACAAGAACATATCACTGAGCTACAGAAGTTCACAAACAGTAAAGAGTAAAAATAATCTGCTGGTATAAAAATGTTTCTTTTCTATAAAATGCAAAAAGAGGATTGCAAGAACTACCATCATTATGAATTATCATCCCCACCCTATTTTCTCAAAAGCAGATTTATTCCACTCTGGTTAATTAGATGCTACATCCAAAAATATTCAATTTAAAGTTCAGTTTGCTCCTTGCTTTATTTTCAATTGCACTTCTGTATTGTGTCTTAATTACTATAATTCAAATCTAATTAGACATTGCTCTTTTATTCTGTTAGAAAACAAAATAAACAAATTCATGCCCTATGAAAAGTCAATGGCATTGTGCAAAAACAGGAAGCAGCAAATATTTACTGAGCACATACAGATACAGGAAAGATACTGTTTTAGTCTCAGATGATGCAGGTAGGTTAACAACATAGACATAGACTGGATGGTCAGAGGAGACTTATTTATTTTTTTCTTTTTTTGGAGAGGTGTTTTTTTTTTTTTTTTTTTTTTTTTTTTTTTTTTTGGTTCACTGATTGATTGAGAGGATTTTGCTTTAGGGAGCATGCACTTGCCAGAAAGACAGAGACAGACAGAGAAAGAGAAAGTGAGAAATCACACCCCAGGGGGGATGGCCACACTGCAATCCCTTCTCCTCCATTCTCCTCTCAGGATCTTGGGCACGCACGCACACGCAGCCAGCATGAGTTTAAGCCATCAGGTCTAGTACTCAAACCACGGTCGACTACATGGGAGTCCAGCGACATAGCCATTACGCTAACTGCTGCTCCCAGAGGAGACTTCTTGGAGTAAATAGTAGTAAAGTTGAAACCCAAATGACAAAAGAAGCAGCAAAGCAAAAATAAAGAAGAGCGTTTCGAAATACTAGTGCAAAAACACTGCAACGGGCCCAAATGGTGGCAAGATGGTTAAGGTATGCATCCCACATGGTCAAGTGAATGGTTCAAGTCCTGGGCCCAGCAGCTTGAAAAACATGCCTGGAGAGAACCAGCATTTAGTGTAATGGCTATGTCGCTGGACTCCCACGGAGTCGACTGCAGTTCACGTCCCAGACCCGGTGGCTTAAAACTCACGCTGGGCGCGTGTGCGTGCATGCCCAAGATCCCGAGAGGAGAATGGAGGAGAAGGGATTGAGGCATGACCATCCCCTCTGGGGGGTGATTTCTCGCTTTCTGTCTCTATGTCTCTCTCTGTCTGTCTGGTGAGCGCACGCACCCTATAGTGAAAACCTCTCAAAAAAAAAAAAAAGAAAGAAAGAAAGAAAGAAAAACATGCCTGGAGCATGTGCATAAGTGCTCAACATCCCAAAAGGTAGGAGAGATGGAGAAAAAGGGAGTGCGGCATAACCATTACCCATAGGGAGATGCTTTCTCCTCTTAATCTGTGTCTCTCCCCAACACACCCTCAAGCAATTAAAAAAGAAAGAAAGAAAAAAAGAGAGAAAGAAGGAAAGAAGAAAAAAAAAAGCACTACAATGAGCCAAATGTGTTTCTTCCATAATTCATATTTTGACACCCTAATCCCCAATGTGACAGTATTTAGAGGTGGGTCCTCTGGAAGGTGATTATGTCAGATAAGGTCATGAGAGTTGAACCACATAATGGGATTAATGTCCTTATAAGAACAGACTAGAAATCTTCCCCTATCTATGCACTCTGCCAAGTGAAGATTCAGAAGAGGGTGGCCATCTGAAAAAAAGAAAGAAGGCTCACATCAAACACTGAATATGCTAGCACCTGGATCATGGACTTCTCAAACTCCATAACTATGAGAAATAAACTGTTATTTAAACCACTCAATCTATAGTATGTTGTAACAGGAGCCCACATTGACCAAGTAGCAAGTTTGGTGGGTTAGGAATGAAGCCCGTTCATTTTTATGAATGTGTGTGTGTCTAATTGCTTTGTGTTTTTGTTTGTGTGTTTTGTTATTTGTTTGTTTTAGAACAATAAATTCAAGAAATACTAGTATGAAATGTGTTTAGAAAGTTGGTCAGAGGCCCATTCGTGAGGAACTTTGAAAATCAATGTTAAGATGGAAGTTCCACTGGATGGCTTTATATTCAGGAGCTGGAGTACAGTTATCTGCTTGGCACTTTCAGGTCTTTAGTTTATTTGTGTTTTATTTTTGTTTAGCATGGGCAGACTATAGGCAAAATATTGTGTTGTAAAGAAAGCTGAAAGCCAGGTATTTGTTAAAGAAGCCCAAGTAGGAGGACATTATATTTAGTGAAATAAGCCATGCACAAAAAGAGAAATACTAACTATTCTCAATCATGTGAAAACTAAAAAGAATGGTTTCATAAAAGCAGAGAGTAGAAAAATGACTATTAGATGCTGGAAATGAAAATGGGGAGGGGGATAGAGAGATGTTGGTTAATGGACACAGAATTACAGATAGATAAGAGGAACAAGTTCTATTTTTTATAAAGTACTCAGAGTAGCTATGGTTAGTACTTTATATCTCACAGTAGCTAAAAAAGAGGATTTTTATTGTTCCCAACACAAAGTAATAGCAGAAACATGACTGAGATGACAGATATACTAATTTTCCTGATTTAATCACTACACATTATACTCTTTTTCTCTTTTTTTGTGAAGATTTTTGCCTTAGGGCACATGCACTTGCCAGAGAGAGAGACAGCAAGAGGGAGAGTGGGACATCACTCCCCAGGGGGATGGCCATGCTGCAGTCCTTTCTCCTCCTAGTATCTTTGGCATACACTCACATGTGCCTGGCATGAGTTTTTTTTTTTTTTTTTTTTTTTTTTTTTTTTTTGAGAGGTTTTTCACTATAGGGCGCGTGCACTTGCCAGACAGAGAGATATAGAGACAGAAAGTGAGAAATCACCCCCCGGGGGGATGGTCATGTCACAGTCCCTTCTCCTCCATTCTCCTCTCGGGATCTTGGGCACGCACACACATGTGTCCAGCATGAGTTTTAAGCCACCGGGTCTGGGACGTGAACCGTGTTCAACTACGTGGGAGTCCAGCGACATAGCCATTACGCTAACTGCTGGTTCCCCCTGGCATGAGTTTTAAGTCAATGGGACTCAACCTACAGTTGGCCATGTCGGAGTCTAGCAATGTAATCAATACACCATCTGCTGGCCCCAGTGCATTGTATTCTTGTACCAACAAGTCACATTGCCCCACATAAATATGTACAACTAGTATGTCGATAAAAGAAGTTAATAGAATGAAGTCCAAACAAGATAGAGTAACGACTTAAATGAGAGCAGTAGCAATAGAAGAGAGGTGGGTGCACGTTTGATATATTTTGGAAGTCGAGTATAAATACATTTTGGCAGATCTTATATGGGAAGGAAAGGGAATGATAACATTAATGATTATTCTTAGATTGCTGCCATAAGGTACTGAGCAAATGGTTTTACCACTTACTGGAATGGGAAGATATACAGGAGGAGATGAGTGAAAAAGAGCCACAGTCAAGAATTTTAGTTAAGATCTCTTCATTCTGAAATATCTTTTATAAATCTAAGCAATGTCTTAAGTAGGTACATACATTGGTGAAGAATTCTGGGAAGAGGTCACAATGTGAGTAGCAAATTTGAGGGTGAGGACTTGTAGATGGTATTTATAGGCAGGAGACCCAGTGAGATCACTTAAGAAGAATAAGTACCTAGTGGGGAAAAATGGAGTCCAAGACTGAGAAATCTGGCAATGCAATACTTTTAAAATGTAAGTTTCTTTCTTCTGAACAAGAAAGACAGAAAGAGAAAGGAAGACAGAGAGACAATACCACCACCAGGGTCTTGACGTCAATATCCACGCCCATCCTTAGCCAACCCCAGATCATGACTGTGGCCCAGTGTACACTGGAGGCTGCTGAATGACTCAACACCCTCCCTTGGCTGGTCAACTTTTGTATAGCATAAAGTTTATCCCATGCCATTATCTAGTCCTAGCAATAAAACATGTAAAAACTGATGAGATGAGGGGAAGTTAGCAATGTAGGTCAAGAACAAGCTATCACCAAGTACAAGAAAAACCAGGAGAATGTGCTGTCACAGAAGTCAAGAGAGGTTAAATAGTCATGCAATCATCAGCCATGGTGAGTTCTTATGAGAATTAAAAGCAAGAATAGTAAAATAATCACTGTGTTAAATGGATGCCGTTGATAACTTTGAAACAAGAACGGTCTCAGTGGAGTTTCAGGGACAGAAACACAACTATAGTGGGTTGACAAGAGAGTGCAAGATGATAAAATGGAAGCACAATCATAGATCACACTTTAAAAACATATAGTACTGGAAAATAGAAAAACAGGGTGTTGGCAGGAGGAAGCTGATGGAGTCATCAGAATTCACTTTAAGATAGAAAATATATGGACATAACTATATAGCAGTGATAGAAAATCCCTGAAAGACGGATAAACAGATGATTCTGCAGAGATTCTAGGTACAGTGAAAGAGAGGTTGTTGAGCAGGAGAGATTAGATTCAGGAGCTCACATGGAAAGGACCAGCCTTGTTAGGAGCATGAACACATTCAGCCATTGTGAGAGGACAGTCAGAATACCAGTTTAAATGCAGGAGGGTTAATATGACATTAGCAAGATGAGGAAGTACTTACTACTGACTGCTTCTATTATTTCAATAAACTATGAGAAGTTAAAGTTGAGAGTGAGGGGGTTTTAAAATGGAGTAGAGATTATAAGGCTGTATTTAGTCATTTGAAGAAGAGTTGAAAAACATAAAATTGACATGTACAGTAGGATTACTAGAGAATATAATGCCTACACTTGGGATAAGATAAAAAATAAAATAAAATCACTGATTACTCTCCACAATCCTTCGCATTTTTATGTAAAGCAAGAAAAAAAACAGTAGTTTAAGAGAAGACCATTAATTTTTTTAAAGAATTATTTTATTTAACTTTATTAATTATTATTATCATTATTATTTTCCAGTTTGATCAGAGAGAGAC
>NW_006204113.1:6497042-6513687 GCF_000334495.1 Tupaia belangeri chinensis
GGGTGGTTTTTTTTTTTTTTTTTTTTTTTTTTTTTTTTGAGAGGTTTTTCACTATAGGGCGCGTGCACTTGCCAGACAGAGAGATATAGAGACAGAAAGTGAGAAATCACCCCCCGGGGGGATGGTCATGTCACAGTCCCTTCTCCTCCATTCTCCTCTCGGGATCTTGGGCACGCACACACATGTGTCCAGCATGAGTTTTAAGCCACCGGGTCTGGGACGTGAACCGTGTTCAACTACGTGGGAGTCCAGCGACATAGCCATTACGCTAACTGCTGGTTCCCCCTGGCATGAGTTTTAAGTCAATGGGACTCAACCTACAGTTGGCCATGTCGGAGTCTAGCAATGTAATCAATACACCATCTGCTGGCCCCAGTGCATTGTATTCTTGTACCAACAAGTCACATTGCCCCACATAAATATGTACAACTAGTATGTCGATAAAAGAAGTTAATAGAATGAAGTCCAAACAAGATAGAGTAACGACTTAAATGAGAGCAGTAGCAATAGAAGAGAGGTGGGTGCACGTTTGATATATTTTGGAAGTCGAGTATAAATACATTTTGGCAGATCTTATATGGGAAGGAAAGGGAATGATAACATTAATGATTATTCTTAGATTGCTGCCATAAGGTACTGAGCAAATGGTTTTACCACTTACTGGAATGGGAAGATATACAGGAGGAGATGAGTGAAAAAGAGCCACAGTCAAGAATTTTAGTTAAGATCTCTTCATTCTGAAATATCTTTTATAAATCTAAGCAATGTCTTAAGTAGGTACATACATTGGTGAAGAATTCTGGGAAGAGGTCACAATGTGAGTAGCAAATTTGAGGGTGAGGACTTGTAGATGGTATTTATAGGCAGGAGACCCAGTGAGATCACTTAAGAAGAATAAGTACCTAGTGGGGAAAAATGGAGTCCAAGACTGAGAAATCTGGCAATGCAATACTTTTAAAATGTAAGTTTCTTTCTTCTGAACAAGAAAGACAGAAAGAGAAAGGAAGACAGAGAGACAATACCACCACCAGGGTCTTGACGTCAATATCCACGCCCATCCTTAGCCAACCCCAGATCATGACTGTGGCCCAGTGTACACTGGAGGCTGCTGAATGACTCAACACCCTCCCTTGGCTGGTCAACTTTTGTATAGCATAAAGTTTATCCCATGCCATTATCTAGTCCTAGCAATAAAACATGTAAAAACTGATGAGATGAGGGGAAGTTAGCAATGTAGGTCAAGAACAAGCTATCACCAAGTACAAGAAAAACCAGGAGAATGTGCTGTCACAGAAGTCAAGAGAGGTTAAATAGTCATGCAATCATCAGCCATGGTGAGTTCTTATGAGAATTAAAAGCAAGAATAGTAAAATAATCACTGTGTTAAATGGATGCCGTTGATAACTTTGAAACAAGAACGGTCTCAGTGGAGTTTCAGGGACAGAAACACAACTATAGTGGGTTGACAAGAGAGTGCAAGATGATAAAATGGAAGCACAATCATAGATCACACTTTAAAAACATATAGTACTGGAAAATAGAAAAACAGGGTGTTGGCAGGAGGAAGCTGATGGAGTCATCAGAATTCACTTTAAGATAGAAAATATATGGACATAACTATATAGCAGTGATAGAAAATCCCTGAAAGACGGATAAACAGATGATTCTGCAGAGATTCTAGGTACAGTGAAAGAGAGGTTGTTGAGCAGGAGAGATTAGATTCAGGAGCTCACATGGAAAGGACCAGCCTTGTTAGGAGCATGAACACATTCAGCCATTGTGAGAGGACAGTCAGAATACCAGTTTAAATGCAGGAGGGTTAATATGACATTAGCAAGATGAGGAAGTACTTACTACTGACTGCTTCTATTATTTCAATAAACTATGAGAAGTTAAAGTTGAGAGTGAGGGGGTTTTAAAATGGAGTAGAGATTATAAGGCTGTATTTAGTCATTTGAAGAAGAGTTGAAAAACATAAAATTGACATGTACAGTAGGATTACTAGAGAATATAATGCCTACACTTGGGATAAGATAAAAAATAAAATAAAATCACTGATTACTCTCCACAATCCTTCGCATTTTTATGTAAAGCAAGAAAAAAAACAGTAGTTTAAGAGAAGACCATTAATTTTTTTAAAGAATTATTTTATTTAACTTTATTAATTATTATTATCATTATTATTTTCCAGTTTGATCAGAGAGAGACAGAGAGAGAGAGAGGAAGAGAGAAAGCAAGCCACCAGGTCCAAGACTTGAACCGTGGTTGGCCATGTGGGAGTCCAGTGCCCCTATCCACCATGCCACCTGCGAGCCCAGAGACCATTAATTTTTTAACATAAAGATATTAAACATGTGGGACCAGCAGATGACATAATGGTTACATTTCTGGACTCCCACATAGTTGACTGCAGTTCGAGCCCTGGACCCAGCGCTTAAAACTCATGTAGGGTACATATGCATGTGTGCCCAAAATCCTGAGAGGAAAAGGAACTGTGGCATGGCCAGTCTCCTGAGTGTGATTTCTCACTTTCTGTCTCTTTGCCTCTGTTTCTCTGGTGAGCACAAGTGCCCTATAGCAAAATTAAGAAAAAAATAATCTCTAAAATTTTTTAAAAAAGATATTAAACATGGACAACCAAAAAATGTTTGCTCAACAAAGGACAGAAAATGTAAATGCTGATGTAATAGAGCAAAAGATACTGATAAGGGGACACTAAACATTGAGAGAAAGATAGGGAGCTAAGTAGTACACAAAGAGCAAAGCCTTCCCCAATAAATAATTAACAACATGCAGGATTAAATATTAAAATATTACAGGAGAACAAAGCCTCTTTGCAGTTATACAAGATGACACTCATACCAGCAATGTACAACTTTTGCAGTGTCTGCCTCTCTCACAATTCTCTCCTGTTCAACCCAAGGAATGGGCCCCTAGAGCCTGCTTGTCTTATTGATCCTCTCCACAGCCATAGCTATTCTTGCAGAGATGAGCAACTCATATAAGTTACTCAATCCATTTTGTCTATGTTATTTGAATCAGGATTAATTGATGTTAATGAGTTTCTGCTAAACATTTTATCTAAATCTGTAAACTCAGGATCTGAAGAATTAAGGAGAAATGCCAAAAAAGAGCAGTGATGAGATTATGTGTCTAAAAAACAAGACTTTTCTTTAACTCTGCTTTGTCTTCCTTCCTTCATTCCTTCATTCGTTTCTTCCTTCCTTCCATCCCTTGCTTCCTTCCTTTATTTATTTATTTGCCAGAGAGCATTTGTGCTCATCAGAGAGAGTCAGAGAAAGAGAGAGAGAGGGAGGGAGAAACCACCCCTCCAATGGGATGGCACACTAAAAATCCCTTCTGTTTCATTTCTCTATCTCTTCATCCTATCAGGATTTGGTGCATAGTCACCCACATGCCTGGAATGTTTTCCAAGCCACCAGGGTGAAGAGTCCAACTGTGGTCAACCATGTGATTTCCAGCTCCCTTAACCACTGTACTATAGGGCCTGCTCACCTGCTTTAATTCTTGAGATTTTACAACCCCAGGTTTCAAACTTCCCTGAAACTTGACTCCACTTTCTTACCTGAGATTCTGGGAGAAAGCTATGTATCCATATATAATAAAGTCTATTCCCTGTCCTAAGTGTTTTGAAAATGCTCTTATAATGTATAAACAAAAAAGATTCCCCAAAGTCTTACAGTGAAATTTGAGTGGGTATAATCTGAAAATCATAAGAAGCTGAGGTGAGGAAATAAGAATAGCTCAGCGTGGAGACCAGCAGATGGTGTAATGATTCATTGCTGGACTTCCACATAGTCGACCATGGTTTGAGTCCCAGATCCTGAGGCTTGAAACTCATGCCAGGTGCTTGTGCATGCATGGCCAAGATCCCAAGAGGAGAATGGAGGAGAAAAGATTGCAGTGTGGTTATCCCCCCCCCGGGGGGGGGAATGATTTCTCACTTTCTGTCTCTATCTTTCTGGTGTGCACACATACCCTATAGCAAACTCTCTAAAAAATTAATAATAATAAAATAGAAAGAATAGTTCAGTGTAGACTGCCATGTGCTTGCTGGTCATAGGACATAAGAAAGAAAATAGGTAGAAACTGAGGTTCTCTCAAAGCAGATACTCATTGTTGAGCTCTACTTAGCTAAATGATTTCACCAGCTCCTATCGAGGAGGAACTAAAAGCACATAACAGAATCCCTCTGATACCATTGAGTGTTGCTATATTTAATCACATTAATATAAATTATGTAGCAGAGTACATAAACTTATTTCATGGTGTGGGTTAACACAGTCTCAATATTTGTTATTTTCATACATTTCTAATCTTGGACTCTCTTCCAGGTAATATTGAAGATATATAACTTTACTGAACTGACATCTTTGCTGGCTATTTTAGACATGATTCTTTTGTTCTGTGTGAATAAAAGAAGGTAAGCAGCAAATCTGAAAAAAAAGAAAAAAGAAAAAAAAAGATTGGTCTAACCACACTTTGTATATCATAAGTTGTAATCTAATTAAATATTTTGATGAACCCTGCCACCCTGTAAGAGTAGCAGGGGTAAAAGCAACTAGGGTAATTGTCATTGCTGCCAAGATCTTTGTACCAGTAACTGAAACAAACCCTTTGATGTCGGTGTGGCTGCCAACCCATAGTATCTTTATTACCAGGTTTCCCACTCCTACCATTCCACCTTCCCAAGCATAAAGTCAAGATAAGACAGGCTCATGGAAAACTTCAAGGATGTGTATGAGAAAAACCGGCTGCTTTATTCCAACATTGTCACTAGTTTATGTTTTGGACTTTAGTCTACTAATATTCTGTAAGAACTGCAGAAACACTTTAGTCTTTTTTAGCTTCAGTTTATTAACCTCCAAGTAGGTTGAGCTAGTTAATCTCTAATATTCATTTGTACTTTTATGGTTTATGATATTACAATTAATGCAGGTTTTTGATTTTCTTACTCAAAGTTGGGAATAAACATATTAACTTTTTATCTACCAAGAGTTGCTGCATGTGAAAGTGATCGGAGCGAACTTTCTGAACAAGAATTGGCATTAAACCGAAAGCAGAGAACTAGACCTGTATTTCTATTTTAACTCTTTTAGTGCTTTGTATGGACTTGCAAAAATGGCTGTTTAATCTTTTAGTCAATTATAAAAATCTATACCAGCAACTGAGCAATAAATGTGAAGGGCACTATATTGATTCGATTCAATTTGACAAATATTTATTGAGTGACTAATATGTGCTGATCCCTGCAATAGGTACAGACTATGACATGGTCTGAAGTACTGAGGTTTTTGCGACCTTGCAGAGAAACAGTTCTATATATTAAAAAATTACATATATGAAGAAAATATTATGAGTAATTAAAGAGACAAATTAGTATATGGATGTATGTGTGACTGTATGTAAATAGATAATCTCAAGTGAAAATAATGATAAAAAATTTGGTGGGTAATGGGAAGAGGAAAGAGATGTTCTAGCTAGAGTAATCTGATAAGGATTCTCTGAGGAGGTGATATTTTTCAAAAGAATCATTTAATTTTATTTGTTCATTAATTTATTTTCATTGAACCAGAGAGAGACATAAAGAGAGAGAGAGAGAAAGTGAGAAAAACAAGCCACCAGGTCTGGAATTCGAACCCTGGTTGACCATGTGGGAGAGTGTCCAGTGCCTTAACCACCACACCACCTGTTGGCCCCCAGGAGGTGCCATTTTAAGCAGATGTAAATAAAGTGAGGGGAGTGAGCTACATGAAAACATAGGAAAACAGCATTCCAGGCAGAAGGTAGCATTCTGCTGGTTGGACACAAGCATACATAGAGTGCACAGGAATCCATGGAAAAACCAGTGTGGCTGAAGCTTTGTGAATGAGGAAGAGGATAGGGGAATATGAAGTCAAAGAGGTAACCCATGACCAGTAAGAAAGAGCCTCATCCAGCTTGTTCATTCCAGTAAATATTCTGAGCGCGATGGGAGACCATTCAACAGTTCTGAGTGGGTAAGTGACATGGTCTGATTTCCATTTTTAAAATGCCACCAGGCTGCTGTGTGGAGAATCAACATGAGGAGAGCTAGGGCAGAAATAGGAAGACCTGATCAACAATCAGCATATGGCCAGGTCGACAGAATGGCACCATGGCTTAGGGTGGTAATAGTAAAGAAGGACTTGAACAATCTGTGGGGAAATGGAATTAAATTGAGTCTACTTCGGTGAAAAAAAAATTAAAATCCAAATGGCTTTTTAATAATATACATTTCTCATAACCTTTTTGAAGACCTCTTGTAGAAATGGTCAGACTGGGGATATATTTTGAAAAAATCCTTATAAAACTTGTTGATTAGATACCAAGCATGAAATAAAGAGAAAGACTAAGAAAGGCACCTATTTTTCTAGCTGAACAATGCATTGAAAAGTGGTACTTACAATGGTACAAAAAGGAGAATTTTGTTTAAAAAATTGCTAGGGATTGTTTCTAAGAGATGTGTCAGAAGTTCTGCTTGGGGAATGTTTTTTTAACAAAATTCCTATTAGACATTCAATAGAAGATGTCAAGAATGCAACTAGATTTTCGTGTATTGAGCTCAAGAGAGCAGTTAGGACTAACGAAAAAACTAGGAAATCATCAGCAAATACATGGTATTTAAAGTCATGAGACTAAAAACACCCAAGAAGTGACTATAGAATAAAAATACAGAATAGTGAGTAAAAAAGCACAAAGGACATTATTTACAGTAAATCATTTATAAAAACGCAGAACTAGTCAAAAGAACTTAGGATTCATGTCATAGATAAAGTGATGACCCATGAGGTTCAATATTAAAGATGATAGAACACACACAGAAATATAGAAAGATACATATAAATACACACACCAAGAATTCCCCAAAACCTCGCCATTCCAAAAATTTGTCATTTTCTTACCAGTACTAAATAGTTTTTACTTTCCTTTACTGTCTTTTTTCACATAGCTTTACCTATTTTGCCAGAAATTATATGTGTGGATTACCAGGAAAAAAAAAATAGATCAAAATTGCCCCTATGCTCATTCAATCTCCTTAGGAGTTTTCATTGATACAGTCCCTTCTCTTATTTTGGACAGATAAGCCACAAGGTCACACAAGGGCAAAGAAAACACTGCATTTCTCAGCAAATTCTTCATGACTCTCTGCTTTTAAATAAATGAGTAACATTTTATCAGAACTTCTCCAATATTTTATTGACATTGACAATTCAAAATTAATTCCAATGTCAAGTAGTCATAAATGATGAGAATATGCTTCTCAAATTTTGCTGTTTCCAAAAGGGTTATTCTATAAAGGAACAGTAAACTAGAAATTAAAAGAATGAGATTTTTTTAAAGAATTATTTAATTTAATTTAATTTATTTATTTAAATTTGACCAGAGAGGGATAGAGAAGGAGGGAAGTAAAAAAGCAAGCCACCAGGTCCAGGACTTGAACCATGATCAACCATGTGGGAGCCCAGTGCCCTTAACCACCACACCATCTGCTAGCCTAGAAAAAAATGAGATTTACTAACTGGGGTTAACAGTAGTTGTCCTGTAGACAACATTCAAATTTATCTACCACCTGATTCCAATTCTTTTTCTTATTTCTGTGAAAGAATAAAATTACACTGCATGGGGTCAGCAGGTGGCATAGTGGTTAAAGTGTTGAATTTCCATGTGGTCGATCACAGTTCGAGTCCTGGATCTGGCAGCTTGAAACACGTGGGGCACGTATGCATGTGTGCCCAAGGTCCCAAGAGGAGAGTGGAAGAGAAGGGATTGCAGCGTGGCCATCCCTCTGGGGGATGATTTCTCATTTTCTGTCTCTCTCTGTCTTTTCTGCAAGCACATTTGTCCAATAGCAAAAATCTCTCTCGAAAAATTATATATATGTATATATCTATATATCTATCTATATCTATATCTATATATTCACATACACACACACACACACACACACTGCATACCAGATACTATAATCAATTCAGATAAACTATTCTTTAGAAGTAATTATATAATTATAGTTATCATTTACAAGGATCTACAAAGTGCTACACTTTTAGAAAGTTTATTATAGCATTTCCTTTAATCCACATGGCAGTAATATAGGTAAATTATTATTTTTGTGTGTATTGGTACTTACACACGTGTACACATAAAGTTACCAAAGTTGTAGGTGAAAGAGCTGATACTTGAATTAAGATCTGTCTCATACGGATCAGCAGGTGGCATAGTGGTTAAGATGTTAGATCCCACATGGTTTAATATGGTTCAAGTCCCAGACCTGGCAGCTTGAAAATCACACAAGGTACCTGTTGCATATATGCCCAAAATCCTGAGAGGAAAATGGAGAAGGAATTGCAGCATAGCTATCGTCCTGAGAGGTGGGTTGATTTGTCACTTGCAGCAAGTGCACATGCCATATGGCAAAAACCTGCGGCCGGGGAGGTGGAGATCTATCTCATACCAAAGTAGCAGTCTCAAGCATTATGCTACACAAGATATTCCAGAGTATTTCTGCAATGGCTACTGGCAGAAGGAATAATATAATATAATGTGGAGAGCTTTCAGAATCAAATAATCCTCAGTTCAAATATCACATCATAAACATCTGTGAGTCTCTCATTGTTCATGTGTAAAAATTGAAATAATAATTTGTTTCTTTAAAGGACTATTGTGAGGATTAAGAAAAAGAAAAAAAAAACGCTAAATAGTGTAGTATCACACCTGGTATTAATGAATTCCGATCCTCTTAAAAATCTGTATTGTATTTTATCTGTATTCCAAGCTTCTAGCATTGTATTTCTGTGGAGGAAAAAAAAAAAAAGCCACATAGCTGAATGCATACCTGGTGAATGAGGTGCACCTAGGAGGGATATGTTAAATAAGTAGCACATGGTAGAGATGCCTACACAAATGCTGCTTCATTTGCCTTGGAAGTCAGCAAAACAGAGTCAGTGAGTTATCTCTTTACCTTGGAGAAAAGAGATAATTAAAAAAGGTAAGAGCATTTACTGCTTTAGCTCTAAATGAAATATCTCCTAATAAAATATTTTGCTTTGTACCCAGCTTAGTGGGTACTTCCTAAGAGGAGCGCAGTGTCCCAGAGTAGTGGCTAGCAGCCCATTTTAGTTTGAAGTACTTTCCGGCAGCAGACAGATTAACATATTTGGCACATAGTCCCACTTAACGTTGTTGCTTACGGTAAGTTGCTTTTACAAGGGCAAATTAAATGGCAGTCTCCTGGGAGCACTATTTTAAGACAACGGTACTCTTGAGCCATGTGGCTACTTAAAGAAATCCACGGTGCTGCCACTAACTAATGTCATCCCTTTTTGATAACATGTAATTTTCTCAGGAACCCAAAGTAGAAAGAGAGAGAGATAGAGTACAAACTTAGAAAAAAAAAAAAAAAAATGAGAATTGAGCAATGCAATGAAAACGCTCAATGCCTTTTCAATTTAACAGAACTCCAGAATTGATATTAACAGGAAAAGCATGGAGGTACTGAGTAGACCCAAATGAGCGATGAAACAGGACTGTAATGCACGTTATAATGAACAAAATCGTCTTGCCACACTAGGCAGAGGTACAATGCACAGAGGTAAAAACATTGAAAGTCAAACCATGGTATACCAGGTACAGGCCAACATTTCCAGCATGTTCTAAGTAATCTAGACTGCAGGAACCAGGCAAACCAAGGTGCCATACACCCCAGGAGTGGCAAGTCATATCTATTTAAGCTTCCGTTTCCTCATTCTAAATAAAACAACACTTACTTTGCAGGGCTGTGGAAAGTTCAAAGTGAGAATGTAGACACCGTGTGTGACACATTAAAAACCCAGTAACTGGGACCAGTAGTTAGCGTAATGGCTATGTTGCTGGACTCCCACATAGTTGACCGCGGTTCGCGTCCAGGACCTGGTGGCTTAAAACTCACGCCAGGCACGTGTGCGTGCGTGCCCAAGATCCCGAGAGGAGAATGGAGGAGAAGGGATTGCGGTGTGACCATTCCCCCTGGGGGATGATTTCTCGCTTTCTGTCTCTCTGTCTCTCTCTGTCTGTCTGGCAAGTGCACACGCCCTATAGCAAAAACTTCTCCAAAAAAAGAAAAAAAATAACAAACCAACCAGTAACTGTTGATGGAGGTGGCGGTGGTAATCAGGGCTCAATACATGTTATTCCTGTGGCTTAGTAACTGAAATGAACACATTTTCCTCCTTGACGAATGCGAAGACGGAGGCACAGAAGACGAAGTGTCTGACTATGAATACATAGCTGGGACATGGTAGAGTCAGCACTGAAACCAAGACAGTGGTCCTATTACCTGTGCCCTTTAGAGCTATGGCAGTGGAAATAGCAGCGGCAGTAGCAGAATTGTAAATGAGGACTAGTATATTAAAAGGCAATAATGTCATACTTCTTTGATAAGGTATTTAATAATTCATTTATTTATTCATAAACTATGAAATGAGTATTTGCTTCATGCCAAGTAGTCTATGAGATTCAGAGAGCTGTAACTAGCTTCTGGAGAGACTGAAGAATTGTGTATAGCATGCCCTGGGGTTTAAATTCCAGCTAGTGCCGCATGACATGAGAATGTTCCTTAACTCCCTCAGCTTCGATTTCTTCTTAGGCAAAACTTTCATACGATTACATGAAAATTAAATGAAAGAGAATAACAACATAAAGTACCTAGCATGTCACAGAATATTTGGTAAATGTTTAAACTTCTGTCTTCTCTCTTCCCTTTATATTTGCGGGGTACATTTTTATGCGCATATAAGAAGTTCAACATCAAGGGCCAGCAGGTGGTATGGTGGTTAAGGCACTGGACTTTCACATGACCAAGAAAAATTCAAGTCCTGTATCTTGAACTTGCTTTCTCACTTTCTCTCTCTCTCTCTCTCTCTCTCTCTGGCGAGCATACATGCTCTATAGCAAATTTTAAAACTAATAATAATAAATAAAATTAAATAATTATTTTTTAAAAAATATTAAACAAAACAATTCAGTGAAACTATTGCATAATGGAGATAATACCTAATTCTTTTACTTTTTCTTTTTATTATTTTAATTTTGCCGAAAAACATGTGCATTCTCCTGGAGAGACAAAAAGAGAGAAGGACAGCAAGACAGCAGTTCCTATGGGAAATGATTGCAAAGCCATCTCTTCTCTTCCAATTCTCCTTCCCTTCAGAGTTTTGGGCACACTAACTCCCACAACTTGGCATGTTTCTCAACCGGGTCTGGGACTTGAACTGTGTAGGCAGCCATATACAATCCAGACACTTGAACCATCACACCATGGACTGGGAGCCAAAGTTCCTTTAATCCTTCTTTTTTGTTCCATCCATCTTTCCTTTTTCCATCACCTACCATATACTGTGTACCCACTACAAGGCATTCCTTAATTAAAGAAAGAAACAAAAAAAGAACCAGACAATAAATATGTGATTAAGTGTCATATTTAGTCTTCTGGAGAGATCATTCTATGCTAAAGGGATCAGCTGAAGGAACAGTTTGCACTAAAGATGAAATGTAGGCTAGTCCTTAAGTATAGATGATCTGGATGGAGAATAATAATAAATAATATAGGAAGGGTCAAAGAAAATGTTAGACGATAGAATGTAGATGTTTTGTCATCAGTAAACGCTATCACTTGGCTAAATAAATTGTCCACAGAGAATAGCCATTTAAACAAATTCTCTTCTGTCCCTATGTGCATCTTTTCTTAATGGTATAACTTTGCAGTGAAACCAATGCTTAAATCAGACAGACCTGAGGTCATCTGGCTGAAGTTAGGAAGGAGGTCCAGAGATCTTCCCACTCACTCGTCTTTTGCTCCAGTACATTTACAGACAACCCTCAGAATTTTATGGAATGAAATGTAAAGGAAAGAACAGAATGACAAAGAAAAAAAACTCTCTTGGGGCACAGTGAAAGTTCAAAAATTCATCTCCTATGGTGTGGTTTATAGCATACAAGGCCAGTGCTGGAAGCCACATAGCTGACAGAGGGTTTGGATCATCAGCTGGTCAACCTGAAGTATGCTGGGTGTGCATTGGCAAGATTCTGCTGAGCTGGAGGGCCAGGGGAGGTGGACTGTGGCATGACAAAACCTTGTCGGGATGCTTCACTCTCTCTCCTCAGTGCCCTTCATCACGAATTAAAAGTAATAATAATAATAATTGAGCTGGGAACAGCCAGAGGAGAATTTTGAGTACAAATCTGTGTAAGCCTCTACACAATGAAAGCTTAATAATGAATTTGAGCAGGAAAAGAACCCAATTTAGATGAAGAATCTGATTTGGGAGACCAAAATACTGACTGCAAGGTGACTAAATGGATATAATTACAATAATAGTTTAATAAATTCCAAAGACTTTTACAGGGAAACTGGGATAATCTGAGTTGCAATAAAGATCTAGTCACAAATCTGCATTTAATTCAGATTATCCACCAAAAAAAAAAAAAAAAAAGAAAGAAAATGGGACCAGCAGATGGTGTAATGGGTCCATTGCTGGGCTCCCATGTAGTTGACTGCAGTTCAAGTCCTGGACCTGGCAGCTTAAAACTCACCTTATGCGCATGTGCATGTAGTGGCAAAAATCCCAAGAGGAGAATAGAAGAGAAGGTATTGCCTCATGACCATCACCCCTGGGGGGTGATTTCTTGCTTTCTGTCTCAGTCTCTTTTTGTCTACTAGCATGCACACACACCCTATAGCAAAATTCTCTCTTAAAACAAAAATAAGGAAATGGAGCTCTACTACCTTCTATCAGTTTTGGGGGTTGGCAGGTGGCATGGTAGTTGAGGATGCTGGATTCCCACATGGCTGACCACGGTTCAAGTGCCAGACACAGTGGCTTGTTTCCTCATTTTCTCTCTCTCTCTGTCCCTCCCTATCAAATTAAAAATAACTAAATAAATAAATAGTTAAATAAAATAATTATTTGAAAAGAAAAAAGTTGAAAAATAAGAATAATAATAAGGAAATGGAGCTCTACTACCTTCAATCAATTTTAAAAGTCTAAGCACTTTTTTCCCAGATCCATGACAAAATAAACGTATATCAGTCATTTATATCTTTACCTATAATCTAGCATCCCAGACATGGGCAAAATTACACAATAAATTAATATTTGTTTTAACTCAAAACATCTCACTGAACAATTTTAACGTTATATTGCTTTAGGTTAATAGTTTGATTCGTTTACCTCTTATGAGATCTTAAACCTCAAGATATTTTTCCCATTTCTTTTTTCTATTTTTTATATGAACCATGTGGTGGGTAGAATAATGGCCTTCTCCAAATACCCATGTCATAATCCCTGGTACCTCTGAATATGGCCTTACACAGCAAAAGAGACTGTATAAATGTAATTCAACTAAAGATCTCAAGATAGATTACCCTGGTTTATGCAGATGGCCCAGCGTAATTACAAGAGTTCTTATAAATAAAAGAGTCAGAGAAATATGACCAAAACTATGATCACAAGGGGCTGGACAGTGGTGTAACAATAAAATACGACACTCTCTGAAGCAGACCCATGTGGGAAGGTTGCTGGTTTAAACCTGGAGACCTCCCTGAAAATGCTAGGCATGTTTGTACCCATTGTCCAGGACTGGATGAGGCTGGGAGTGGACTGTGGATCTAGAACCCTGTTGACGGTCCTCCCTGTGTGTGTGTGTGTATATATATACATGTATAAATGGCCATCATATGTGTGTGTGTGTATGTATTTAGCCAAAGTGATGCTATGTAAGAAAGACTCCATCAGCCATTATTGTTTTTGAAGGTGAAAGGGGCTCATGAATCAAAGAATGTTGGCAGGCTCTGGAAACTAGAAAAGGTAGGGAGATGGATTTTTGTCTGAAGTTTGCAAAAGAGACATAGTCCTGAGGCCAGCAGGTGGTATAGCACTTAAGGCACTGGACTTGCACATGGCCAACCATGGTTAGAGTTCCAGACTTGGTGGATTGAAACTCATGTTGGGCACATGTGTGTGCATACCTAAAATCCTGAGAGGGGAATGGAGGACAAGGGATTGTGGTGTGGCCATTCCTCCCTGGGGGCAATTTCTCGCTTTCTGTCTCTCTGATTCTCACTTTCCCCATCTCAATCTCTCTCTTTCAAGCACACATGCCCTTTGACAAAAACCTAAAAAAAATAAAATAAAAACAAACCTAGTCCTGCAAACACTTTGATTTTAACCTAGTGAGATTCATTTCATTATGACCTTTAGGACTGTAAAATAAAATATATTTTGTTGGGGGTTTTTTTGAGAGTTTTTTTCTATAGGGCGTGTGTGCTCGCCAGAGAGACAGAGATACAGAAAGTGAGAAATCACCCCCTAGGGGGGGATGGCCACGCTGCAATCCGTTCTCCATTCTCCTCTCGGAATCTTGGGCTTGCATGCACATGCTCCCGGCGGGAGTTTAAGCCACCAGGGCTGGGTCTCGAACCGCAGTCGACTACATAGGAGTTCAGCCACATAGTCATTATGTTAACTGCTTGTCCCTTCTGGGTTTGTTTTGAGCCACCAAACTTCTGGTAATTTGTTTCTGCAACAGCAGGAAACTAATGCAGAAAAATCTCAATGAGCTATAGAGAGCATCTTGAAGGTCAAAGCAGGCTCATTGACACATTCAGAGGAGTTAACTCTTGGATCATCTTTCTTACGGCCACTTTGCCTCTATTAAGATTTCCCAATGACCATCCATTTCCTCAGGTCTCAAATCATCTTGAAAGCACTCCCCTAAGACACTAATGAATTGTGTGTTCATGAAAAAGTAATTCTGGATCTCAGTTTCAATTTCTGTAAAACAGGGCCTATAGTTATCTTTTTTTTTATTTTTACATTTTTCCACATTTACTTTACATATCAAAAAAGTTTTGCTCACACTCCATAGTTCTTGACAGTTAGCAAACAATTTTCAAAATTTCAAAATACTGAATTTTAAAGATAATGTTCAAAAGATTTCTTATAATTTTGTATAGTTTTGTTTGTGACTCTATAACAAAAGAGACAGTATGGTTTTAAATATTTTTGAGAAAATATTTATATGTTAACTACTCAAAATGTTGAAAAGCAAATGCCCAGCACACTAGTCACACATAAACTTTCTCAATTCAGCCCTGCCTACAAGTGTTCTGTGATACACCATCTGCTAGCAAAGATCAGTCTCTTTTTCTTCCTTCAGAGTTTCTCACTAGATAATCTTCTGGTGTGGTCTCCTATAGTTATCTTTGTGGGGGAAAGAAGGAGTTAAGCTTAAAGAAGATGTGGTTCAGCTTAATATAGTCATTAATTTTAAAAAATCTGTTTCTAAAATATGAAACTACTGTGTACTAGGCATTTTATTAAACTCTTAACAATAAAAAATCAGGCCCAGCCTCTACCTCCCAAGAGCTTATGGTTTCACATAATGTAAAGGCACAGTAACTTGACTCTACAACACTGACACAAGGCAGTGTTGGTGATGATAGGTCAGTTCCTGCCGTATGGGATACTGTAAATGCCAGTAAATATTTAGTAGCATTGCTGGTAAAGATATGTTTAGCTAGCGAAGATATGGCAGGCCACTCAATATCTTTAGACTGTATTAAATATGTTGTATACATGCGAAGATAGTTTATAAATATGCACATATTTTATGCACTTAGCTCATTTGATTGGTTATTGGAAATCTACAATGACCTGTTTCATGTGTCAGTTGATAATAAATCCTTGTGTGATAGTAATTCTCTGCTTAATCCCTTTTGGAAGTCATTGTAGGGTACTATGAATTGTCTTTTCTGGTCTCTGATCTTATGGAAAGATATGAATGTATAATCAATACACTGAAGTTCAAGCTAATGAGCTGTGGCAGCTTTTCCTGTATGTCAAACTGACATGGGACATTTAGCAAATTCAAGGAAGTTTCCAAGCAAAGAGCAGCTTCCTTACTTTACTTAACTCTGATTTTTCCATGCCCATGTTGCCCTGGCAACAGTGACATGCATTCTTTAGAAGCTGCCAAATAAAAACAGGAATACAAATAGAATGGTACACTGTTGCTTAAGTAAATCACACCAGCCTTGAAGCCCTGGGAAGGTGGCATGGCAAGTTGGACTTCCTTGATGACAAGATTAAAGTGCAGTTCAGGGAAAAGTCACTGAAATGAATACTTCATATTCGAAGGCAACATATATTTACAGAAAATGAAATCTTGGTTAAAACATTTTTGAATCATGTCGAAGTGTTCCCTATAAACTAGAAAGATTTTGCTTGATTTACTTGGTTCAATTTCTAGGCTCTTCCCCCCTCTGTGCTAATGGCAAGCTATCAATCATCAAAGCTGTAATCAGATTTTGCAGAAGGCCACCGGCATCATTTTCCATCATTTAAACTTTGCCAGCTTGCCTCCCTTCTTTATGAACCACAGAGATTAATGTGAAGAGATTTTTAAATGCATTTTAGGAAAATTAGCAAATTGTGATTGTTTCTTTTTTAACTCACAGCTCATCGCTTTACTAAGCATTATGCATAGTCTGTATTGTATCTGGTAGCAGCTTTATTGCTCTGAGGAAGAAAAATAGTAAAGGCATCCTGTGCTCAAGCCCGGGATG
>NW_006204113.1:6513703-6555554 GCF_000334495.1 Tupaia belangeri chinensis
ACAGATAATGCACATGTTCAAAATAGAAAGAAAGCTTTAGAGAAAGGTGCTTTTGTGGGTCCGGATCTCACCACCAGCACTAGCACCAACACTCACACACACACACACACACACACACACACACACACACACACACAGTTATTTTTCTAGATAAATAGCTCCTAAATTAGGCTTTGGCTCAAATAGCAAAACAAACAAACAAACAAACAAACACAGAAAATGACCAAGGACAATTTTATTTTCAGACTAGTCACTTTGTGAAATTCTTCAAAGCCTTTTTAGGCTCAAAAGTTTTATTTCAAGTCAGTCAAGGATACTTTTGAGTTTCAACAATAAAATTCTCTAGCTTTTTGAAAATTGTTCCACCTATTGGAATCAGATAGATTACTTCTTTCTGTTTATGTAAACATTCTATGCTCGTTTTAAAACATCAACTAGAAGAATAAAGTATAAAAGAAAGTTTAAAGTAACAAATTGCCAGCATCCTGACATAACCACTGTTTAAAGATAATTCTTGTATACAGTTAAGTCTATTCTTACACCTTTATTCTTTCTCTTCCTCTGGTTCTTTCCTTTGTGTATCTCCTCCTTCTCCTTACCACACTTCAATACCCTTCTTGCTGTTCTCCAAAGTCAACAACTTGATATAGTCTCCCATATTTTTCCCACCCTCATAAAACATGCAGATGATCATCTAAAATATGTACCTACGTATGTCATTAAAGTTTATCATTTCAGATGTATTTATCTATAAAACAGAAAATCCTGAGTGAGGTAGCTCAAGAGGTAAGTGGCTGAGCACGGATGACTCTGGCGCCCACACTTTCATCTGCAATCTTTACCACGTAAACTTACCCCTACCCATGCCGCTTTGGTTCTGAATAGCACATGCATGCATGACAGCACCAAGCAAGAGAAACCCTCTCTTGTCTCTCAATTCAGTGAGAAAACACAATGACAGGTTCAAGACATGGGATGAGAACATCATGTTTAGATTAAGCTGATTATCATTTATTTTCTGGGTTTGGAATTTAACTCTCTTTTCTGACTTCACGAGCATGCAGGAAGGAATGGATACGTCAACAAAATCTAGGTCTTTCTGTAAGAAGAGAGTGTGTTTCTGGATATGTGAGTGTTTGTGTGTACGTGTGTGTGTGTTTGTGTGTGTGAATGATTGTTGGTTACACCATGAAAAGTGTGTTATGTTTGCCATTACTCACTTTCCAAATTGATTAAACTACATTCTAGTTCCTGCATATGTATTTTTTCAATTAAGAATACATCACAGACTTCAATTAAATCTCACAGTGTTCAATTAAGAATACATGCTGTTGTGAGAATGTATTCTGGGTGCGCAACAGCAAAGGGAGTTGTAAGACTCAGCCACCAGGGGAGATATACAGGGACCACGATAATTGCTGTTGCCAGACACATTCCCCCAGTCTTCCCACCGCACCTTAGCAAGGTTGACCAGATAGTAGGGATCCTCAACAATCCCTTTGAGTAGAAAGTAAATAGATTAAGCAAGCAATCAGATGGTTTAACACACTATCAGTGACTTCCTCTACCCCATACTGCTACTATTTTTCCCTTTCTCTTCTTTTTATTTTTCTTTCTTTTGTTTTTTGTTTGTTTGTTTGTTTGTTTTTGAGAGTTTTTTGCTATAGGGTGCATGCGCTGGCCAGAAACACAGAAAGAGACAGAGAGACAGAAAGCGAGACATCACCCCCCAGAGGGAGGGACATGCCGCAATCCCTTCTACATTTTCCTCTTGGGATCTTGGGCATGCACACATACGCGCCCGGCATGAATTTAAGCCACAGGGTCTGGGACTCGAACCATGGTCGACTATGTGGGAGCCCAGTGACATAGCCATTATGCCAACTGCTGGTCCCTCCTTTTCTTTTCATTGTATAAAAGAACAAGCAGAAGGGCACTGCCAGCTGCAAGCATGAAGATTACCTCTTCTTGCTGCCACCCACAACTGCCTCCTATGTAAATTGCTCACTGAGTAAGTCTTCCAACTACCTATTAGCCTGGATTGGTCTCTTTCTCTGGTCTGAGTTTGCCCTTTGTTGATGGAGCATGGTTTGCTGTTATAGCAGGGGCTTTTTCCATATCACACCATTAGCTATTCCATGCTTTTGAAAAGTGTGGTCTGGGTCCTATAGGTGTTGTATGTATGGTTAAGGCATTGGATTCTTACATGGCCAGCCACATTTCAAGTCGTGGACCTGGAGGCTTGCTTTCTCACTTTCCCTCTTCCTCTTTCTCTCTCTGGTCAAATTTTAAAATGATAATAATAAACAAAATTAAATAAATAATTTTCTTTAAAAAAATAACAATATGGTCCTTTCAAATTAAATTTACCTACATTGTCCAAAATATTGATACATATTTTTAAACATTGATACCTTTTTTCCTATAAGATATATTTGTAGAAGTGTTAATATTAGGTCAAAATACGTGCAGTTATGAAAGGAAAAGAAAACTACCACCAAACTACATTTCTCTAAAATGTAATAATTCACGTTAACGTCAATAATATTTAAATAGTTTTTTTCTTGGCACTCCTACCAGAAGAAGGGGTCTTCATTCTTTGTCAGTCGGGTGGGGGAGAAAATTGTTACTTTAGTTTACATTTTAACTTCTACAAACAAGAATAAGTAACTTTTCATGTTTTCTGAAATCATTTAGAATTAATATTATGTATTCATACAAAGTAATGCTTTTTAGAATGATTCATCTCTTTATTCACTGAAATAAATTTTTTCTTTTTATTTATTTTTAAAATTGAAGCACCATAATCATACGCATTTGTGGAATAGATTGTCACTTTTTTCAGTACATGAATACAGTGCGTAATGATCAAACTAGAGTAATCAGAATATTCATAACCTCAAATCCTATCATTGCATAAGAAACACTCAAAACCTCCTCTTCCAGCTAACCTGAAATACACAATAAATTATTGTCAACTGTAACTACCTTATCATACTATTTAACACCAGAACTTCTTCCTATCCGCTGTAACCTGCATCCATTGACCAGTACTCTCTCTCTCTCTCTCTCCTGTCCCCTACCCTTTTTAGCGTCTAATAATCATCAACCCACTTTCTTCTTTAAGATAAACAATTTCTTTCTTTTAAAAGATTTTTCCATAGGGCATGTGCACTCTCAGGATAGAGTCAGAGAGAGGGAAAGTGAGAAATCACCCGCCCCGCCCAGGCTGAACGACCATGCCAAAGACCCTTCTCCTCTATTCTCCTCTTAGGATTTTAGGCATGCACGCACACAAGCCTGGCCCATTTTTAAGTCACCCTGTCAAGGACTCAAACAGCAAAGTCAGGCATGGGGCATCCAGAGCCTTAGCCACCTGCTGCCCCATATCACCTTTTTCTCAGTTTCTACATATGAAAATATGCAGTGTTTTCTTTCGTGCCTGGGTAATTTCACTTAGCATAATGTCCTCCAGGGTTTTCCGTGTTGCCTTGAATGACAAGATTTAATTTTTTAATGGTCAAGTAGTATTCTATTGTGTGTGTGTATCATATTTCATGTATCTAGTCATAGCATGATTTTTACTATTTATTATTACTTCCATAAACACCTAGAACATATTTTCTAATACTTTCCAGATCCATATCTAAATTCTTTATCATGTCACCTAATACCATAAAATTATTAACTATAGATATTTTGAAAATAATACCTGATAATTTCAATATCAGGATCTCCTATTTGCCTGATTCCACTATTTCTTGTCTTGGCTTTCAGTCACATCTTATCTTCTTCTACACATGATTATTTTTCTTTCTTTTTTTTTTTTTTTTAAGGGTTTTTTTGCTACAGGGTGTGTGTGCTTGTCAGAAAGACAGAGAGAAACAGAAATCAACCCCCAGAGGGGATGGCCACACTGCAATCCTTTCTCCTCCATTCTCCTCTAGGGATCTTGGGCATGCACGTACATGCACCCGGCATGAGTTTAAGTCACTGGGTCTGGGACTCGAATCGCAGTCGACTACATGGGAGTCCAGCGACATAGCTGGTGGTCCCACGTGATTATTTTTCTTGAGACTAGCTATTTTGTATGAGAAATCTGAAACAAAACCTCAATCTCTGGATAAGATTATTTAATGTGTGTCTGTCTGGGTAGGCAGGCCAGAGGCCACATGCTCTAATCTAATCAGGATTTGAAATGATTCAGAGATTGGCTTCAGTCCCTGAAAGGCCTGTCAATTTCCAGTTTACTTTTTTTCCTAGGGTGTAGGGTATCGGGGGTCCAGAGTCTAAGGTGCTTATTAGGGAATTCCACAGTTTTATTCCCCCATATGCTGTAACATTCTTTAAGACTCTGTTCAGGCTTCTTAGCTGTCACTTATATTTTCAAAAATGACAGAAAGGGACCAGCAGTTAGTCCAATGGCTATGTTGCTGGACTCCCATGTAGTTGACCGCGATTCGAGTCCCAGACCTGGTGGTTTAAAACTCACGCTGGGCACGTGTGTGTGTGTGTGTGCCCAAGATCCCAAGAGGAGAATGGAGGAGAAGGGATTGTGGTGTGGCCATCCCCCAAGTGAGGTGATTTCTTGCTTTCTGTCTCTCTGTCTCCGGCTGGCAAGTACACACACCCTATAGAAAAAATCTGTCCAGAAAAAAAAAATGACAGAAATAACCAATATTTAGAAATTATATCTAGTGGAAATCAGCACCAAACATTAAAGTCATTTCTTTTGAATTCTTTCCTCTCCCGTACTGGCCCAGAAAATCATCAGTGTTTTTGGTAACTTTTTCAATCCTTCAAAGAAATTCTTTTTTAATATTTTATTTGGCTTTTACATTGTTTCAGTGGGAAAATTGGCCTGGAACAAAATCATTAGAAAGCCAAAGCCTTTTGTGAATTACCTGCTCATTTTCTTGACCATTTTTGTATGGGATTATTTGCTTTTTAAATGAAATAAGAATTCTTTGCCTTTTATTGTTTTAAAATATTAGTGACTGGGGCCGGCAGCTGGTGTGATGGTTGAGGCACTGACTCCCACATAGCTGACCTCAGGTTGAGTCCTGGATCTGGTGACTTGTTTTCTCACTTCTCTCTTTCTGTATCTTTGTGGTCAATTTTTTAAAAAATAATAATAATAATAAATTTTAAAAATAATTCTTTAAAAAATTAATTACTGTAATTGTATCTAATACATACAAATCAAATAAATTTGATCCTCTGCCTCATTTCTTTCTTTCTTTATTTTGTTTCGATTTTTGCCATAGGGCACATGCACTTATGGTGTGTGTGTGTGGAGGGAAGGGAGTTAGAAATCACCCTCCAGTGGGGATGGTCATGCTGCAATCCCTTCTCTTCTCCTCTCGGAGTTTTGGGCACACATGCACAGATGCCTGGAGTGTTTTTCAAACTGCTGGGTCTGAGATTCAAACCATGGAGTCAGCTATGTGGGATCCAGCCACACAGATTTCTGTGGCTCAGGGATCCAGGAATGTATTAGCTTGGTTGTTCCATTTCAGGGTGTCTCAGGAGGCTCTACTCAAATTCTCATCCAGATGCATCCAGACATCCAATGACTTAGCCAGGGTCAGAGGATCCACTAACCAGGTGCCCATGCACATGTGTAGTTAAGAACTGCTTGTTGGCAGGAGTCCTCGGTGTCTTACCACCTGATTTTCATATAACTTCCTGTTCTGTCCTCAAGAGATAATAGCTGGTTTCCTTCAGAGTAAGTCATCCAAAAAGGCATAAATTGAAGCCATAATGTATTTTACAACCTAGCCTCATGAGTCATATCCGGCCATAATGAAATTTAAATTTTAGGAAAATATTTTGACCGTAGTGTGAATAAAAAGACTGAAAGGGAGCAAGAATAAATTTGTTGAAAAACTTCTGAGGGGGTTTCCATCAGAGATAATAGTGGCTTGGATTGGTATAGGGGAGGTAGAAATTGACAAAAGTGAAGAAAGGGAGAGCTGGAATATTTGAAATATGATAGATTCATGACTTTATTTCTAGAAGTTCTTTAAAACAAAACAGAAATATCCTCATTCCTGGGACCAGCAGCTGGCGTAATGGCTATGTTGCTGGACTCCCATGTAGCCGACCGCAGTTCAAGTCCTCAACCTTGTGGCTTAAACTCATGCCGGGCACGTATGCGTGTGTGCCCAAGATCCCGAGAGGAGAATGGAAGAAAAGGAATTGTGGCGTGGCCATCCCCCCACGGTGTGATTTCTTGCTTTCTGTCTCTCTGTCTCTCTCTCTCTTTCTGGCGAGTGCACACGCCCTGTAGCGAAAACCTCTCCAAAACAAAACAAAACAAAAAAAACCTCATTCCTAATTCTTCTTCTCCCTTCCCCTGCTTTTTTAGAGCTTTGATCAGCAGTCCCATCAGTATAGTCTTAGCTTCAGGTAAACAGCCTCACAAGGAAGACATTTCATTGTCATCATCCTCGCCACCATCACCACCGCCATCACCGCCATCATCTTATTATTACTATCTTATCATCCTATGGCATAGTTATTTTAAAAGATGAAACTGTATTGTTCAACTGATCTACAGTCAACTTCAAGTTTGAAGTTTTTTGTTTGTTTGTTTGTTTGTTTTTGTCCTAAGAACTATGATCATTTGTAATTATAGGCACTTGCATAAAGGAAGAGGAAAATGTGAAGCCCACCGACAAAGAAAATCCACTAGACTGAGTGCTTCCTTTAGCACAAATCCCTTGTAATGGAGTATTACTGAATTTCAACCCCTATCTCCAGATTATTTCTTTTTTTAAGGTTTTGGCCATAGGGCATGTGCACTCAACAGAGAGAGAGAGAGAGAGAGCTAGTGAGAGAGAAAGTAAGAAATCACCTCACAGGAGATACTGCAATGCCTTCTCCATTCTCCTCTCCAGATTTTGGGCACACACACACTCATTACTGTTGTGATTTTTCAAGCTGCCAGATCCAGGATTCAAACTGTGGTTGGCCACGTGGGAGTCCAGTGCCTTCACCACTACACCACGTGCTGGCCTCATCCAGATTATTTATCTTTTATCCTTGGACCTTCACGTAGTTAGGTTTGCAATCTTAACCTTTCCCCCAAATCAAATATCTGTTTTTCTCTCCGTTGTCTGGGATCAAGTCTTTATTTCCAAGCTACCTAGAGTTGCCAATTTTCATCTTTTCTTGAATCTTTACCACTTGAATTTTCAATTATTTTTCATTGACACATAACAATGACACATATTTATGGGATGCAGTGTGATTTTTCCATACATGCCAACACTGTGTAGTGATCGCCTGCTTCAGTCTTCTTTGTGCTCTGGATGGAGCAAATTGTCAGAATGACATAAAGATGAAAAGTCCTCTTGATGGTAAAAATTCATTATACAAATAATCATACTATATGAAGAGCATTTTGTTAAGCCATGAGACAAACTGAATTAGACAGACCTAGCGGGTTCCCATCATTTGGGAGTTTAGTCTAACCTTTGCTATGTTACATCATAGCAAAGGCATCACTACTCTTCTGTTTCCTCCCTTCTCATCCTGAAATCCTAGTCAAAACATCTCTGGAGCTTTTTCATGTTCTAATTAGCATTGGTTTTATGTTGATTTTCTCTTCTTTTTCTGTACTTCTTTATTTCCATAAGCAAATAAAGAACAACTTATTTGATGAAATTTTGTCATCTGCCTTTCATTCTGAAAGACAAAATCCCATCCATATAATTGCTAGTTAAACCATCAGTTCACTGTGTATTATCACAAAGGATCAAAGTTCTTTTCCTCCAATCTCATTCCTAGAATGATATCTTTCTGCGTATGGGCATAGTCATCATTTAGTTAGTCAAAATCCATGATGGTTTAGTAATGATGGTGCTGGTGAAGTAGAAAACCATGTCACTTCTTTTGAAAGATCTTAATTTCGAAATAAAGAAAATGTTTAATCTCATACAATAAAGACAAAAATAGTTGCTTTGCTAAATTCAATGAATTGTAATTCTGAGCCTTTACCTACACTAGGATTCTAATCCACTCCCCCTCTCAAGGTGCTCTGTCCTTCCAAGCTTAATCCATGTGTCACCTGTTAGGAGAACTTTCCTTGTTTTACATTTTATCTCTGATGATCATCTCACTCTGCAGCATACATTCAAACCAGCGTTTTGTTTATTTTGCATTTGTTTTCCCATCGGAAAACATGTACCATACTGCTCATAGGAAAATCATGATGCTGAGGTTCATTACAGGAGGCAAAGGAATATTGGCTGAATTTTTATTCATTGATTCATTCATTCAAGAAATGTTCACTTGAGCATCTACTAAATGATAGATAAACTAGCTAACAAGATTCCCATATGTGGAAGGGAAGGCAGATATTAAACAAAATTTATTTGAAAAATTATATTTACAATGATCCTGTCTATTAGAAAGAAGAAATGACACTATATGAATGGTTTTATCAGGAGAAGCCAAGCTAGTCTTCCCTGGCTATTATTTAAGCTTCCCAGGGAGAGGGATATGAGAGAGTATGTGAAGCAAATTAGAAGAGTGACAGATACAGTCTTTGTCCTTACGGAGCATGGCAAGTGAGGCAATTCTCAATGGTGTAGGAATTATATAGTCCCAGAGCATGGCAACTGTAGAGTGATCGGTTTTTTGAATGCTACAAAGTAGGGCCAGTGCCCATGCCAGATCAACACCTAGAGGCTCCTTTGTGTAACTGACCTATTGAACACACTCTGAAAAAGCCTCGAGTTATTCAACATAACTAATTTAACATTACAGCTCTCTTCTTTGTGACTGTTTATAACGAATTAGCTTTTCTCATCACTTATGCAAAAGCCTAACATTAAAGTCAGTTTTGGTTCCCATCTTCTGATGAGCAGAGTGTCTATCTTTTCTCACAATATATAGAAACTTTATTCCCCTTTTTCTTTAGATTTACAATTGTATGGTATTCATTTCAGCACCTACTGCAGAAGAACTTCAAGTGTATCAAAATGTTTTGCATATTTAATGTGATGACACGATGAGTTCAGATTTAGATGGTGTTGTAGAAACAGAAAATTCATTACTACCAGTGCCTTCTGTGTTCTTACACTTTTAATATATTCTGCCATTTCTAAATTGCCAGGATGCTGAACTCTTTTACTCAGTCAATACCTCCTCTAAAAAACTGCTTTTTATACAAAGAGGAAAATGCATAACCCTTATTCATATTTTAGGAGCTCATTCCTTTCCCATACGTGCTTTCTCATGAATTATATCCTCCCTAGATTTGCAGAGCTGTCTTCTGAAATATTATTTCTTGAGGACCATGACTTTACCTTGTTAACAAAATTTCTACAGAACACATAGATAAATCTTATGTACTTGAGAGTCTTTGATTTATTATTTTTTCAGTTTCAAGAAGCTTCTCAAGGGCATTTTAAATTTGGTATTAGAATGAAGTGTGCCTTTGAAATGTTAGCTTTCATACACAGATGTATCATTTGTTCTTGTTCTGAAGCAATATTATATACGCATAAAATAATCTTCATTGAATTCTATTAGACCATATAACATTCTGGACAACCCGAAAGACTTTTTCCTGGAATTAGATATGGGACATAACAGAATTTGCCTGGATCTCTGGTTGCAGGGTACATTATGGGCTAGGGCCAACACTTTCATAGTTTAAGAAGGGCATGGATTGAATCATCTGGAGTGTATAAAGTTGCTTAAACATTTTAGAAAAGAAATAAATTGCAGTAAAAAAAATGCAGTATGAAGTTTAGTATTCAGGAGCTCATCTAAGACATTGATAGTAGCCAATGCTCATTTGCTTTAAAGATAAATCTAATGTATTACAAATAGAAATCCAATGCTTTTAACAGAGTAGATGCTGACAATCTAAAACTAAGTGGAACAAACCACCTCTAATAAATTCATCAGTCAATGATCATTATTCTTTCATTTTATCATCATATTCCCAGAAACACAGTTGAAATTAATTCATGGAACAGCAGGAGTCTGCTGGTATCTAAAAAAGAGCAACAAGAATCCGATTTTACAGAGTACATTATTCACCATTATAAAATGATGAGATGTTCAAAACCCAAACTATGAACTTGACCTCAAAACTAGTTACTCAATAAAATTTAAAAGGGAAAAAAAATAGAAATAGTCTCTATGTTTACAAATTCACTATTTTAAAAGGAAAATAGATAAAATAGAAGACAAATAAAATTTGGGGGTTTTGGGGTTTGTTTGTTTGTTTGCTATAGGTGTGTGTGCCCAGCAGAGACAGAGAGAGAGAGAGAGAGAGAGAAAGGGAGAAAAGGAGAGCAAGAGAGCAAGCATCTCCCAGGGGAGAACACACTGCACTCCCTCTCCTCCATTCTCTTCTCAGAATTTTGGGCATGCAGTCACATGCAAGCAGAGTGGTTTTCAAGCCCCCAGGTCCAGGACTCAAATTGCACAGTCAGCCATGTGGGATGCAGCTTCCTTGACTACTGCACCACCAACTATCCCAGCAAATCACTTAAATCACTGTTTCCAAATGTTTTTATTTGGCAATTATATTTTCAAAGCTTGTACCCAATTCACTGAAGCTATGGTATCATGCAGAATTCTTACCTTCTTCTTAATCTGGAAAAGTTGCCCATGAAGGAGAATATTTTAATTGGGCTGTAGAATTCATTTATGGTTGAATCACAGAGATTCTTCCAATATAGCCACTGTGTTCAGTTTCACAAATTATGTTCCTGTTGCTAAGGGTAAAATAGTAATCCCCACGGGGTTTAGTTTCTTTTTAGGTCTCAATACTCCTTCCGCCGATTAAAACTAGCTAATACAAAAATCGGAATTCTTTAAAAATATGAGTTCATCTAAAGATCAATTATTTGGTAATTCAGTCAGGCTCCTATTGAACTAGCATCAGAAATGGGCCCTCAATATTACTCATACAACCATGATTTTTTTCTCATGAAGAGATTAAAACCAACAGGCATTTACCAAGCCACCCCTTTAGATTATAATCTAATTGGGTAGAGAATTTAGTTTCCCCATTTTCAGACCAGGACTTTTTCTATACTAACACATATGCTCTCTACTTCAAGCTAGACCAAAAGGTCTAATTTTTTTTTTTAAATCTCAAGTTTGATCTGGTCTTCAGAAGCCATGCTGTTTAACAAGATTTTCATGGAAGAGAATAGAAATATATTAAGTAATGTTGTCTTAGTGTCATACGTGATATTGCTCCTAAAATTTGACTTTTCTTTTGATAGAAAAGAGAATTTAGTAGGATAAAAAGATTTTAGAAAACAAGTACATCTGGGACCAGCAGTTGGCATAATGGCTTTATCCCTGGACTCCCATGTAGTCGACCACAGCACGTCCTGGACCCACTGGCTTAAACTCATGCCAGGTGTGTGTGCTTGTGCTTGTGTGCCCAAGATCCCGAGAGGAGAATGGAGGAGAAGGGATTGTGGTGTGGCCATTCCCCCAGGGGGTGATATTTTGTTGTTGGAAAGGTTTTTTTGTTTGTTTTGTTTTTTTGTTTTGTTTTGTTTTGTTTGCTATAGGGCACTTGCCAGAAAGACAGAGGAACAGAGAGACAGAAAGCAATAAATCACCCCCCAAGGGGGATGGCCACACCACAATCCCTTCTCCTCCATTCTCCTCTCAGGATCTTGGGCATGCACGCACACATGCCCAGCATGAGTTTAAGCCACCGGGTCTGGGACTCGAACTGCAGTCGACTACTTGGGAGTTTGGCAACATAGCCATTATGCTAACTGCTGGTCCCAACCCCTGGGGGGTGACTTCTCACTTTTTGTCTCTCTCTCTCTCTTTCTCTCTGTCTTTCTGCCAAGCGTACGCTCCATGTAGCAAAAACCTCTTCCGAAAATAAAAAAAATAATAAAATAAAATCAATGAAAGAAAGAAAGAAAACAAGTATACCCAAAAGACTTTTGCATAGGCAGGTTGCTAGGTAGCAACTCCGCTAAAATTTGACCTTTATACTTATATCAATATTAAGTTCAAATAGTGTTACAAATTACATGCTTGGAGATTTTCTGAGTCCAGCCCATGAATTGTGACTTAGGGGAAGAGTTCATTTTGGTTAGCTTCATCTTTTATAGTATCGTTTATTTAATGATTTTAGAATGACTAAATTGAAAAAATGAGTAGTGATGATTTCTTTAATATAGAGATCATAGTTAAACACTTTGTGTAGCATGTCAGCCTATGTTTAGGGGTGGGAGTGGGACAGCATTAGAGTAACATGACATCAGAATGTTCACAGACCTATTTAATATCCGTGGGGGGAAATGTACTTTACCATCACTATCTCTTTTCTTAAAATGCTTAATTCTACTGGAAGCAAAAGATGTACAATGTGAGAAGGGACCAGTCACGCATTACTTTTCAGAGAATGAAACCTATGGAAGATGTTTAAGAATTTAAGATGGCACTTGTGGGACACAGATAAGGTCAATTATCTGTTAATGAGGATGTGTATGGTGGTCTCAACTGGGCTGGACTGAGGTGTATATCATGCTGGATAAAGTCTCTTCGCAATCTAAATGATGTACAGTGATATAATGTATGAATAATAATAAAAAATACATAAATAATAAAAAAATTTTTAAAGAATTTAAGATGCCATGGATATCACTGCTTCATAAAAGTAAGAGAACTGGTTTCTCTGCAACGTCTGACCTAAATATACCAAAAACTTCTGAGGTTAAAGAAGAATTTTATAAATACATTTCTTCCTTGATCTTAAATGGAAGACTATTGCCTAAATGTTGAGTTCAAGGTAACAATTTGGAAGTAGATAGACATGGCCCTCATTTTAAGTTAACAGAAATACATTTAATTCAAAAACTGAAGTATTCCAAATGATTGTACTTTATTCTTTGATACTAAAGAACAAATATATCTTCACCAGTATACCACAGTCCTGTTGGCTATGGCTAATAAATTCATTAAAATCCACAAAGGTATACTGAGTCCTTGCCATGTTCCATTATTCTTCCCATAGTCTAATGGGGAAAGACAGAAATAATGAAACAAATATCATGTGTCAGGTTGTGGTAGATGAGAAGTATAGCAAGTAAGCAGGGAAAGGAATATGGAGAGTAGGGCATCACCTGGGTCCTAGTCTATATAATGTCATCAGGAAATAACTCTCTAACTAGATGATATTTGAGCAGAGATTGGAAGGAAGTGAATCATTCATGTGTCTGGAAGAAGAGCATTCCAGGAAAAAAAATGAAAAGTGCAAAGGTCTGAGACTAGTGATTAGCATGTTAGAGAAACAACAAAAGAGATCAGGGTGGCTGAAGAGGGTAAGTGGTAGGGGACGCACAAGTAGAGGTGATAGAAGTTAGATCCTGAAGGACCTTGACGTTCACTTTCAGTGAAATAGAAACCATTGGAGAGGGACCACGAGGTAGAGTGGTGTTTAAGGCTCTAGAGTCCACCTGGCTGATCCATTATTTAAGTCCCAGACCAGCAGATTAAAAAACATACTATGTACATGTGCATGCATACCCAAAATCCTGAGAGAATGAAAGAGTTGGGATTGCTTCATGGTCACTCTCCTGGGGAAAGGGGTGTGATTTCTCACTTTCCCTCTCTCTATATATCTTTCCAGTGATCAGAACCTATGACAAAAAATAAATAAATAAATAAATAAATAAAAATTTAGAGTTTGGAACAGAGTGTTAAAAATACTAGCTGTTATATGGAGAATGAACTTTAAAGGGGTGAAAGAAGAAACAGGGGAACAAAAGAATCTACTGCAATACCCACAAGAGAAATATGGCAGCTTAGGCCAGGTGAAAACTGATGAAAGCGGGAACCAGCAGTTAGCGTAATGGCTATATCACTGGACTCCCACGTAGTCGACTGCGGTTTGCATCCCGGTGGCTTAGAACTCACACCGGGCACATGTGCGTGCATGCCCAAGATCCCAAGAGGAGAATGGAGGAGAAGAAATTGTGGTGTGACCATCCCCCCTGGGGAGTGATTTCTCACTTTCTGTCTCTATGTCTCTGTCTGTCTGGCGAGCACAAATGCCCTATAGCGAAAACCTCTCAAAAAAAAAAAAAGTGATGAAAGCATGTTCAATTTTTTTCTCAGCTCACAGATCTATGCAATAGGTCTCCCTAAAAGAGTAGACTATGCTCAAGTGTCTTCCTTCTGTTGAATCTAGCATTAAGACATTATATAACATCCCATAAATATGTACAATTATTATTTGTCAGTTGAAAATAAGTTAGGGATCAGACAGTGGTGTGACTGACCACTCTGAGAGGAACTTTCACATGGGAAGGTTACCAGTTCAAGGCTGGAGACCTCCGTGAATATGCTGGATACTCATGTCCCCTGACCCAGAGCTGGCTAAAAGCTAAGGGTAGACCATAACATCAGGACCCTGTTGGAAATGCTGTTTGTGTATCTTGTTCAAAGATGAAATAGATAAATAAGCTTACAAAGAAATTAAGGTGGAATTTTAGGGAGTCAGGTGGTGGCATAGTGGCACAACTGAACCCACATGGGAAAGGGCCTGTCTTCACAGCCAGGAACATCTCCAAACACACTGAACATTTGCATGTGCCTGTGATCTGGAACAGTTGAAACCGAGAATGAATTGCAGTACAAGAAACTTTTTGGGGTTCCTCTCTTTGTCTCTCTGTCCATCTCTACCTCTCTCTTATGGAAGAGATCAATTACTTTTTTAAAAGTAGAATTTTAAAAATATTAACAATGAAATAATTGTTTTAGGGTTTGCCACGTTCTTTTTCTAGTTTCTAGTATAGACTGTCAACACTACTGTGACAAGTGTCATGAGAGATTTACTGATTCTCAAATGCAAAATATATGGAGATTTCTTAGGGAAGTTGGTGAGTATGAACTATTAAATCCTTTCTCTTATTATTCAATTCCTTTAACTTTGTTTGGTTTTACTTTATTAGGTGGGGATTTGGGTGGAAAAGTTTCTCCCAGAGTGTGTGGGAAAGGCCTCTACTCCCAGAGAGGTAGATAAGGGTTCATGTGGGAATACTTCACTCCATTGCATTCTCTTCCATTCCATAATTTTAAGCCAGTCTGGGTTAAAAAGGTTTGGCTTTTCTTTAACAGTACCTGTGGCAAAGATTAAAAATACAAAATGTAACTAATGTTGGTGGGGATGTGGTGAAAGGGGAACTCTCCTACATTGTTGGTGATAATGTAAACTGGTTCAGCCACTGTGGAAAATAATATGGAGGTTCCTCAAAGATCTACAAACAGAACTACCATTTGATCCAGCAATCCCATTTCTGGGTATCTACCCAAAGGATAGGAGAATGCTCAGTCAGAAAAGTGCTTGCACATCAATGTTTATTGCAGCATTATTCCCGATCACTAAGACATGGAACAACCTAAATGTCCACAAACAGATGAATGGATTGAAAAAGTGTAGCACATATACTCTATGGAATGCTACTCAACCATAAAAAAACAAGACCCAGGCATTTGATCAAATGGTCAAATATGGAGGATCTATTGCTGAGTGAAGCAAGTCAGGACATGAAAGAAAGATATCTTATGTATCCACTTAATATATACTGACTCTCCACACTTTATGGTAGAGATCAAAATATTGGAGGGCATAAAAGCAGTTAAAATAGTTATGGATGCTGAAGACAGTGTGGAATTGGGCAGAGAGAGAAGGGGAGAGTACAGAGAAGGATAGCAAGAGAACAAAGAGAGGCATGACATTAGTGGGACACAGAAATGGTTTATTACCTATTGATGATAACTTGTATAGTATTCTCAACTGGACTGGTCTGCGAAGTATTCCATGTTGGATAAATTGTTTATACAAGCCAAATGATATATAGTGATTGAATGTTTAAAAAATAATGAGAATAGGGACTGGCAGTTGGTATAATGTCTATATCATTGGACTCCCATGTAGTCAACTGTGGTTTAAGTGTCAGACCTGGTGGCTAAACTCATGCCAGGTGTGTGTGCATGTGTGGCCAAAATCCCAAGAGGAACGTGGAGAAAAAGGGATTGCAGCATGACCATCCCCCTGGGCAGTGATTTCTCACTTTCTGTCTCTCTGCCTCTTTCTGGTGAGCACATGTGTCCTATAGCAAAACACCTCTCCAAAAAAAAAAGAATAAATAATAATAAAAATAATAATCTGAAAAAAATTATGAAAAGCTATTTGATGAAAATGATGTGGATAGTAATGTCTTTGTCTTGACTGATATGCATGGTAATCATGCTGGAAAAAGAAATGTAATACACTTGATATATGTGATTCAATGTAGTATAATAAAAATTATAATAATAAATTAAATTAAAAAAACACAGTACCTGTGGTGTATTATTCTAGAATTGAGTAGCAGAACTTTGTCTGGTTATAACAGATAATGGAATATTTTTTCTTTAATAGTTGAGAAATTTGAAAATCTGACTCCAGGCTTTTTTCTTTATAATAGACTAATGAAATAAGAAGTCTCTTTGGTTATTAAATTGGTTGTCTTGTTAAAAAATGTCATGTACCAGACCCCAGAAAAACTCAGACAGAAGCCATTTTAAATCTGATATATGTCCTGGTGTGCTCAGGGACCGAGATGACTGAAGCTATGCTCTAAGCCCCATCTTCTGGACCCTTGAAACACTCAGACAGGGTCTTTGAAATCCTCAATGCTTATTAAACCTGCTGCCTGAAAGAAAAAAACTCCTTTTTATATATCTGAACTCAAAATCTCTTTCTGTGGATACCACGCTGCAAAACACAGTAAAGGTGAGATTTTGTCACAGAATTACCCTACAGTAAAGGGAAACACATCATCTTACAGTTGCAGAAACCTTCTCTAAGCAATTAGCCAGAAGTGAATTTATTATGAAATAACTAAAATTCAGAGAAGAGAAACTTTGGAGGGAGCAGCAAAGAGCAGGACAGAGCCACAGAGAAAATGTGACTTTTCTCCTTACACACGCCTCTGAATTTTCTGTTGAAACCCTGCAGCTCAGCCCAGGTGCACTTATTCCCTAGAAACTGTGAGGCCTTTGTAACTTCCAGTTCCAAAGTCAAAAGTGCAGGTTGTTTGGTGAGCATTAGGGAAACAGAACTGCAGAGAGATTGCAGATCACCTCCCCACACACACCTCTGAAAACTCAGAATTAATTCCCAGAAATTAGGGAGACACATATAGTCTGTCAGATGACCAGAAACTAATGCAAAGGCACAAAAAATTTGAGAAACCAAGAAACTATCTCTCTCCTAAGAGAAAAGAACAATCATTCATCATCTGCAGGCACTACAGTGGAACATGTGGAAAAGTCTGATAGAGAATTCAGAATATTCAAAGTGACAAAACTAAATGAAATGCAAGAGCTGAGAAACAATGAACTCCAGGAGGTGCACACAAAAAAGACAATGAGTTCCAGGAGGTAAGAAAGTTTTTGCACGATCTGAAAGAGGAAATACAAAAAAAAAAAAAAAGTAATCAAATAGAGCTATTAGAGATAAGGCTGCAATACAGGGAATCTAAACCTCTTTCAAAAGTATTAAAAGCAGATCAGTCCATTTCAGATCAAATCTCAAATGTTGAAGACAAAACCTCTAGAAAAAAATAACCAAGAAAGCTGATAAAATAACAAAAAATATGAGAATACTATATGAGAAATATTAGATGTCATTAAGCACATAAACATCCAGATAATCACTATCCCAAAAGGTAAAGAAAATAATAAAGGCATAGATAATCTATTCCATGAAATCTTGGAAGAAAACTTTCCAAATCTAAAAAGGCATTCAAATATCCAGACCCAAGAAATTCAAAGGATCCCTAATAGAATCAGCCCAAGAAGATTTTCTCCGAGGCACATCATAGCCAGACTGGCCAAATCCACAAAGTCAAGTTACTAAAATTAGCAAGAGAGAAATGTCCAATTACTTATAAAGGTTATCCTATCAGGCTAAGTTCAGACCTCTCATCAGAAACAATGTGAACAAGGAAAGAATGGGAAAATATATTCAAAGTGTTAAGTGAAAAACAGTTTCAGCCAAGAATACTATACCTGGCAAGATTATCCTTCATATGGGAAGAACAGATAAAAGCATTCTCAGATAAAACCTGAAAGAATTTACCAACAGCAGACCAACTCTTCAAGAAGTTCTGAAAGGAGTGCTTTACCAGGAAAGTAAAGACACACATAAAGAAATAGGAGAACAAAAAGCAACCAAGAAAATGACCAACTTAATGCTAGGGACAAGAAATATCAATAACGTTGATTTAACGTTAACTTCCAGGATTTAATCAGAAAGATCGGACCTACAGTAACACTGCAAATCCAACAGAAGAGTGATTAATTACATGAGACTGAACTGGTGAAATAGAATTTTATGACTTTTGAGTAAAACATTACTGATTTTTTTAACCATGCTTTGTTTTTCTCAATTTAAGGATTTTGCATTTTTTGAGCTGTTGATAGATTTAGCAATTTGTTAAAATGTTTTTTCTTTTAGTTTGTTGATTTCTTTAAATGGAAACATAAACATTTCTTCCTTCCTGACCCATTTGGAATTGGAAAATATTTAAGAGTATTCTTGTTTTGTGGCAGAATGGTTATTTGTATTAATTCAATAATACCTATTACTTTGAATTAGAAATTGGAAATATTCATTATTGGATAGGGCTTTTACTGGAATGTCATATCTGAATATTAAACCAGAAAACTATGGAACTAAGGTAAATCTCAAGTAAACCAACAGAAGCTCTTGGAAAGATGGCCTGGCACCATAAACAGTTCTGCCTGGCAGGAGGGATTAGAGAAGCCATATGACAGAATTCATACCATAAAATAACCCGGACTTTTCCAGTCCAGTATTGTAGTCAGTAGAGACTACAAAGGAGCAGCCACAACCTGAGGAAAACCTTGAGGAAGTCTTTGAAGGAAGAAAATGAGACTGATCTTTGCTAGCAGATGGTACATATATCACAGAATACTTGGTAGGCAAGGCTGAATTTAGAAGGTTTATGTGTAAATTGTGTGCTGGGTGTTTGCTTTTCAACATTTTAAGTAGTTGACATGTAAATATTTCCTCAAAAATATTTAAAACTATACTGTTTCTGTTGTTATAGAGTCACAAACAAAATTATACAAAATGATAAGAAATCTTTTGTACATCATCTTTAAAATTCAGTTTTTTTAAAAATTTTGAAAGTCATTAACTATCAAGAACTATGGCATATAAGCAAAAAATTTTTAATGTGTAAGGCAAATGTTTATGGGAAAATGTAAAAATAAATAAACGATAAAATTGTTAAAAGACAAAATAAAAATACATATTTATGTCATAAAAAAGTTAAGTACCTACTTCTTCCTTATTTGGAACGAAAAGCCTGGTAGGTAGGCTTTGAAGATAGTGCTGCAAGGAAGCATAATTCAAGATTAAAATACATCAGTTTGTCATTTGATAAATATTATTCCAGGTATAGCTATGATTAATGCTCAATTTTAAATCAGTGAGAAAAAAATTATTCAATAAATGGTGTGTATTAGTTTCATATTGTCTTCTGTAACAAATTTTCACCAATTTCATGGCTTAAAACAACACAAATTTATTCTTTTCTAGTTCTAGGGATCCAATGCTCAGGATCAGTCTCTAGTGGGCTAAAAACAACGAGGGCATGCTCCTTCTGAAGGCACAAGGAATTGATTTCCTTGCCTTTCATAGCATCTAGAAGTTGCTGGCATTCTTCAGCTCATAGCCCTTTTCTTTATCTTCAGAGATTTCTCCTATCATAGTTTTCTCTGAAATTGTTTCTCTTGCCTATCTCTAATAAAGGACTATTGTGATTACATTGGATCCACCAAAATAATCCAGGATAATGCTCCATCTCAAGATCATTAACTTAATCACATATGCAAAATCGTTTTTGCCATGTAACATAACAGATTCATAAATTTAGGCAATTAGGATGTGGAGGACATTTTGGGGTAGCAATTGTACTGTTTATTACATATTCTAGATAAACTGCCATTATATATGTGTGTGTGTGTGTATAGTTAATAAAACTGTATCTATACTTTGCATTATGCACCTCAGTAAATTATACATAGATCTAATGTTAACTATGAAAGTGACATTTATAAAGACTTTGTTCCAAGAAGAAGCTTTTGTAAATAAACAATTAGGAAAAAAAACAACAACAGAACAGAAAGACCAAAAATAGTATTGCAAACATAAGATGGTTCATTTTACAGGTCAACTTGGCTTTGACAACATATGTAGTTGAACATTATTCTGCGTGTCCTGGGATGGTGTTTTTGAATAATATTAACATTTAAATTGGAGGAATTTAAGTAGAAGAAATTATACTAAAAATTTGGGGGGATCTCACACAGTGAAGGCTGAAGTAAAATAAAAGAAAGACTGCCTTTCCTTAAGCAAGAAAGATTTTACCAGCAGACTGCGTTTATACCTCAGCCTTCCAAGCCACCCTGCAGATTTTGGACTTGCCAGCCTCCTTAGTCATGTGAACCAATACCTTAAAATAAATCTCTTTACATGTAGTACCCATCCTATGATTCTGTTTGTCAGAAAACTCCAAATGAATACTCAATGTTACAAGTCAAACAAACTATAATATGACAGGAAAATCAAAAGTGCTATTGCACTATATGAAAAAGGGGGGGGTAAATATTCTAAATATAGAAAACATTATTATAATAGGAATAGGAAAAAGAAAACATCCCAAGAAAATGAATAGAACAATGTTGAGAAAAGAAAATAAAGGGTCTAGCAGGTTGTGTGGTGGTTAAGGTGCTGGACCACACATGGCCAATTGCAGTTTAAGTCCTGGATTAGAAAACACTCTGAGTGTGTGTGCATGCATGCCCGAAATCCCAAGAGAAAAATGGAGGCGAAGGGATTGCAGCATGGCCATGTCCACCAAGGGAGTGATTTCTCACTTTCCCACTCTGTTTCTCTCTGTCTCTCTCCCATGGGCACAGACACCGAAAAAAAAAATGAAGAAGAAGGAAAGAAAAAATAAAATTATATATATTATATATATATTATATACACACACACACACACATATATACTTCTAAAAAAAAGAAGAAACAAAGTTCAGGTGCTCTAGTTTTCAATTAGAGGTTATTTAAAGTAATGGACTAAAATGATCAGGAAGAACTGAAAAAAATGGAAAAAACACAGCCGGGGGTAATGATCTTGTTTAGAGTATAACTTTGTATACTATTTTCTAGAAACATACTAGGAATTTAGCTACATATATATAAGGTCTAGTAAAAAGTATTTGAACCATTAATTCCAGTTCTATAAATTTGTCACTAAAAATATTTTAAATATAATCAAGCATATATATATATATATATGTGTGTGTGTGTGTGTGTGTGTGTGTGTGCGCATATACACACATACATATATACATATATGTGTGTGTGTGTGTGTGTATTCTCCACAGATTTAAAAAAACAATCACCGACCTGGTTGGAAATCATAAAAGACCCCATACTGCCAAAGCAATACAGCGCAAGAAGAGTGTATTAGGAGGCATCTCACTCTCTGACCCTATAATATATCACAAAGCTGTCGTAATCAAAACAGCATAGTGTTGGCACAAAAACAGGTATGTGAGCCAATAGAATAGAGACCCTACCAATAAGCCTCAAACCATACAGCCAACTTTTTTTTTGACAAAGAGTACCAGTCAATCCAGTGAGGAAAAGAAAATCTCTTTAGCAAATGGTGCTGGAAAAACTGGGTATCCACCTTCACAAAGATGAAACTGGACCCTTGTCTCTTACTATGAACAAAATTCAACTAAAAATGGATCTAAGGTCTAAACCTAAGGCCTCATACTATAAAACTACTGGTGGATAAAGCAGGAAAAACTATCAAAGACATCAGAGTAGGCAAAGACTTCTTAAATATACCCCAAAAATAGATAAATGGGATTACATTAGGTTAAAAAGCTTCTGCTCAACAAAAGAAACAATAATTAGTATGAATCAGCAACTCTTGGAATGGGAGAATATATTTGCAAAGTATGCCTCAGATAAGGGGCTGATAACCATAATATATAATAACCAGATAGCCAGAGAACATGGACATCTTACCTGAAAAAGAATCATCAACCCAATTAAAAGATGTGCAAGTGAGCTGAACAGACAACTCTCTAAGGAAGATATGCAAATAGCCAAAAAGTATATGAAAATCAAATCTAAAATGAGAAATCTATTCTAACCCCAGTCAGAATGGCTAAGATAAAATTAGAAAATGATAAGAGCTGGTGAAGCTGTGGTAAAAAGGGAACTCTCCTATACTATTGGGAATGTAATTTAGTACAGCCACTCTCAAGAACAATATGGAGGTTCCTCAAAGACCTACAATAGAACTGCCATATGATCCAGCAATTCCATTCCTGGATAACTACCCAAACGAAAGGAACACAGACAGAAAAGTACTCGAACATCCACATTTATTGCAGTGTTATTCACAATTGCCAAGACATGGAACCAATGCAAATGTTCGCAAACAGATGAATGAATTGAAAAATTATGGCACATATACACTATGGAATACAAGTGAACCATAAATAGTAATAATAATAATGATAAAAAAAAAAACAAGACCCCGACATTTGATAGAAAGTCGATGGATATGGAAGATTTACTGCTAAGTGGAAGCAAGCCAGAACTATGAAACAGAGGCATTGTTTGTCCCCACTCAATATATACTGAATGTCTGCACTGTATGGCAGAAACTGAAAGACTGTAAAATATGAAAGCAAGGGGAACTACTGAGGATACTAAAGACAATGTGGGAAGAGGGTGGGAAATGGGGAAACAAGGGGAAAAAGAAAGAAGCAAAACATTTAAGTGACACAAAAATGGAAAATTATCTGTGGATTACATGTATGATAATATATTTAACTGGACTATTATTCAATGTATTCGTGATGGAAAAATTGTGATTGAATGTTTAAATAGACAAAAATGAGGGAAAATGTAGACCATAAAATAGCAATAAAAGGAAGCTAGAGGGAACCAGCAGTTAGCGTAATGGCTATGTCGCTGGACTCCCACGTAGTCGACCACGGTTCGTGTCCCAGACCCGGTGGCTTAAAACTCATGCCGGGCGCGTGTGCGTGCGTGCCCAAGATCCCAAGAGGAGAATGGAGGAGAGGGGATTGCGGCGTGACCATCCCCCCTGGGGGGTGATTTCTCGCTTTCTCTCTCTATGTCTCTCTCTGTCTGTCTGGCGAGCGCACGCGCCCTACAGTGAAAATCTCTCCAAAAAAAAAAAAAAAAAAAAAGGAAGGTATAGTGGATATAATAAAAAAAAGTGATCAAGAAAAAGGAAAACATTTTATATTCATTAATCTGTCAAACCATTCAGAAGATTTAACACATATAAATATATATGCCTCTAACAAAAAAGCCCCCAAACACATCAATCAAAAACTAACAGAACTGGAGAATAAAGGGAGAAATAAACAATTCAATAGTAATAGTTGGAGACTTCAATAACATAATTTCAATAGTGTATTAAACAACATAAAAATAGCTATAAGCTATAAGCCAATTAGACCTAACAGATAGTTAGAGAACACTTTAATAGAGAAGGACAGAATATACACTGTTTTCAAGCGCACATATAGTAGTCTCCAGGCCAGAGTAGATATCAGGTCATAAACCAACTATCAGCATATTTAAAAGAACTGAAATCATACAAAATATGCTTTCTGATTACAATGGAATGAAATTATAAATGAATAACAGAAGGAAATTTGGGAAATTCATAAAATTTGCAAACTGAACAAGATACTTTTAAATAAGCAATGGGTCAAAGAAGAGATTGCAGGGACTAGCAAATGGCATGGTGATTAGGGGCACAGCATTCCCACATGGTTCTGGTTCAAGTCCCAGATCTGGTGACTTGATTCCTCACTCTCTAGAGATGGTATATGGCTAGGCAGTTTTTACAAGAAAAACATAGCTATAAATAAAAGAGAAGAAAATCTCAAATCAATAACTTATTTTTCTACCATAAGAAACCGGAAGAGCAGACTAAAACCCAAAGCAAGCAGAGGCAAGAAATAATAAATACTATAGAGAAATTCAATAAAATAGGAAATTAAAAAACTATAAAATTTAAAATGTTTCAGAAGAAAATTACACTGCACTTGTAAATAGATTCTAGCTTTGTCCATAGTTCAAGTTTAAATTATTTTGTGAATCAATAAAATGTGGGGGAAAAAATGTAAAAAAAAGATAGTAATAATAAAATTTAATTTAAAAAATTAAAAGAATATTTTTTAAAACTCAATAAAATTTTTGAAACTTTTAACTAAACTGACCAAGAAAAAAGAAAACTAAAATTACCCAAACCAAGAATGAAAGATGAGACATTAATTGATTTTAGAGAAATTTTTAAAAAAATTTAAGGAATCACTATGAAAATTATATGTTGGCAATCAGATAACTTAGATAAAATGGACTGATTCCTATAAACTATGCCGGCAATCAGATAACTTAGATAAAATGGACTGATTCCTATAAACAAATCACTAAAACTTTTAAAAATTTGAAGTTCTGAATAAAAATGTAACAATAGATTCAATCACTATTATTTTAAGAAAAGCAAAACAAAGCAACAAAAAATTTCCCACAACAAAAAAATCCAGTACTAGATTCACCGGTAAATTTTACTATTTTTAAGAATTAATTCAGGACCTGCAGTTGGCATAATGTCTATCTTGCTGGATTCCCATGTAGTCAATCACAGTTCGAGTCCTGGACCTAGTGGCTTAAACTTGCTGGGCACATGTGTGTGCCCAAGATCCCAAGAGGAGAATGGAGGAAAAGGGATTGTGGTGTGGCCAGCATGGCCATCCCCCCTGGGGCATGATCTCTCACTTTCTCTCTGTTCTCTCTGTCTTTCTGGTGAGTGCATGCGCCCTATAGCAAAGACCTCTCCAAAAAAAAAAAAGAAAAGAAAAAAAGAATTAAAAGAATTAACCCAAATCTCTTCACAAAGTCTGCTAAAAATAGGACAGGAAAAAAAGAGGTTCCATCTCATGTTGTACCACTGTTACCATGATACAAACAACAGACAAAGATTTCAAAGCAAAGATAAAAACAAAACAAAAATATAGACAAATATTCCTCATGAATATTGACACAAAAATCATCACCAATATAACAACAAACTAAATATAGCAACATATAAAAATTATACAGTATGATTATGTGGGATTTATCTCAGAAATCCAAGGTTGATTCAAAAACTGAAAAGCAATCAATACAATACAGTATATCTTACATATGATTGATAAAATAAAGGACAAATCACATATCTCAATACATGTGAAAAGATAATGAGATAAAATTTAACACTTTCATAAGGAAAATACTCAGTAATGAGAAACAGAAGATAACTTCTGAAGATAATAAAGTAATCTACGAAAACCCACAACTAACTTCTTACTAAATGAGGATAGACTGAAAACTTTCCAAATCAAGAACCAGGTATGGATGACCATTCTTACAACTTCTATCTAGCACTTCTATCTAACATCATATTGGAGGTCTTATTCATAAAATCAGGCAGGAAACGGAAGCAAAATCATCCATATTTAAAAGAAAGAGGTTTATTTTCTATTTTCAATTGAAATAAAATGGCATATTGAAAAACCTGATGAATCCATCAAAAAATTTTTGAGACTTAGTAAACAAATTTAACAAGGAAACAAAATGCATATACAAAACTCAATTGTATTTCCAAACATTAGGAATGATCTAAAATTAAACTAAGAAACTAATTCTATTTGTAATAACAGCAGAAAGTATAAAATGCTTAGGAATTAATGTATTGGGAAAAATGCCAGACTTTTACCAGGAGACTTCAAAATGTTTGTGGGGGAAAAAGGGAATTAAAATATGAATTAATTTTGCTGCACACAAAAAAAATATTGAAATCCATATATAGTCTTTACATGATATGTATTTTCCATAAATTTTTGGAAGCCCTTACTGAAAATGATTAACAAAACATTGTTGAAAGAGTATAATGAAGACTTTAATCAATAGAACTTTTTTTTTTTTGAGAGGTTTTTGCTATAGGGCACTTGCGCTCCCCAGACAGACAGAGAGAGACAGAGAGACAGAAAGCGAGAAATCATCGCCCGGGTGGGATGGCCACGCTGTAATCCCTTCTCCATTCTCCTCTTGGGATCTTAGGCATCCACGCACACCCACCCAGCGTGAGTTTTAAGCCACCGGGTAGTCCAGCAACATAGTCATTACACTAACTGCTGGTCCCAATCAATAGAACATTTTTAAAATTTATTTATTTACTTATTTTTTTACTTTGAATCACTGTGTACCATTACAGCTTGCCAAATGAATTTTCCCAACATGAATCACTAAATATTGGTTCAGTAAAAGATATTGCCATACACATTATCAACAGAATTTTCCATTTTTGTGTCCCTAAAATATTTTGCTTCTTTCTTTTTCCATTGATCCCCTCCCTCTCACCCTCCCACGATTACCACCAACCTTTCATACTGTCTTAGTGTCACCATGGCTCTCCATGTTTTTATACCTTACAATCATTCAGTTTCTGCCATAGAGTGCCAACATTTGACATAAGGACATTCTATTTTTATGAATTGAAAGACAATATTTTTTAAATGGCAATACTTCTCACATTTATCCACAGACTTAATAAAATTCATAACAAAATTCAAACTACTTTATTTACAGAACTGACTAGCTGATCCTAAAACTCACTTGGAAATACAATGAATGGATAGGCCAGTTTAGTCAAAAGAAACTTGAAAAAATACAAAGTTGGAACACTAAGTCTTCCTGATTTTCAAAATGTCCTACAAAACCATAGTTATCTACACAGTAAGTAGTGACTTTAGCACATGGAGAAATACACAGGTCAATAAAATAAAATTGAGTCTATATCTTCATGTACTTATTCTCTCTTATATACACTTATATATACATGCTAATAATGTGCATAACTGATTTTTTTTTAGAGGTTTTTGCTATAAAGTGTGTGCACTTGCCAGAAAGACAGAAACAGAGAGACAGAAAGCAAGAAATCACTCCCTTCCCCCAGGGTGATGGCTACACCACAATCCCTTCTCCTCTAATCTCCTCTCGGGATCTTGAGCATGAATGCACATGCACCTGGCCTGAGTTTTAAGCCACCAGGTCCGGGACTCAAACCGGGGTCAACTACATGGCATTCCAGTGACATAGCCATTACTCCAGCTGCTTGTCCCTACTGTGATTTTTTAAACACAGATTTAGACTACAATTGAGGATAAATGTCCATCTGGTCAAAATATGTCTAAATTTAAGATTATTTATTTTATAAAATAGGAAAACACCCCTTCCAGAGGTTAAAAATGTTTCCATGCACTTGGTAGAAATCAGCCGAAATGCTGGTTCAAATATAATTTCTTGTATTTCTTTTTTCTGTATTGGTATAATCTGATATTGGTAAGTATTTTCATTATCTTTTCTATAGTTACTCCCTAGATTACTATGGAAAATAAAATTAGTAATATCCTAGTTACCGTACAAATAAAAATAAAAACCATTTTAATAGTGGCAAGATAAACAGAAAAATATGAGGAGGCAGAGAAAGCAATGGGCTTATGTCTCTATCTGCTAGACGATCTATATGGAGTAATACAGACTTTTGCTAACCAATGTGCTTAATTGAATTCTGAATTATGTGAGATGCAACCTTCTCTTCTAACCACTGATTGGAATTATATTTCATCATTGTCCTACTTAAAGATCAAGACACCTGCCTTGAGCTCTAACAGCTGAATGGTGAGTGAATAACAAGGTGAATAAATTATCAAGCCCCAGAAGCCCAGCTTCTGTAATGAAATCCTTTGTTACTTTTCAAAAGTGATCCTTGGGAAATGCAGAATGGGAAACAATACTTTCATTGATGAGAAATGAAGATTATTCTCTCTTCCCTATGATGAAAATTTATGAGAACAAATAGCAGAAAGAAATAGCATAAATGTCATTGTGTTATCATGAGAAGAGATAAGAACATAACAGAAAAGTTGAAATTTTCCCCCAAAGTTTGGATTCTTATAGGAATGGGTAAAAGTTCTCCCTTTTATTAAACTCCACTGTCAAGTCAGAAGGTAATGATGTTGCATATTTAAATATGCATTTTGTCATTTCTTAATTACCTGCTTCAGATAAGCAAATACCAGCTAGGGTAATTTGTTATTTTTAAAGCCCCCAGGAGGTCTTTGATTATATTAGTTTTCTATTGCTGCATAATAAATTACCACACATTTAATGACTTTAAACAAAACACATTTATTTTCTCAGTTTGTGGATGTCAGAAAATTTATATACGGCTTAGCTCAGTCCTCTGCTTTGGTTCCCAGAGGCTACAATCAACAGGCCGAATGGGCTGTATTCTTATCTGAATGCTTGACTGGGGAAAAATCAGCTTCAAAAATGCATAGAAGTTGTCGGCAAATATTTTGGTTATATTACTTATGAGCCCAAGCTTTTTACTGGCTGTTAACTAGAGTCCACCCTCAACTTGCAGAGGCCACACACACAGTTCCCAGACGCCCCATGTAGTTCCTTTCCATGAATGCTTCTCAACATGGCCATGTACTCCATGAAACATGCAAAGAGCTTTAGTTTGCTAAGATGGAGCAATATTCCATTGTTTTTGCCCTGTAATATAAACTAACGAGGACAGCGATGTCCCACCACTTTTGTCATAGCTTCTGTTTAAAGAGAACCACTAGTCTCATCTACACTCATGGGATCGAACCATACAAGGGCATGTACACTGGCAGGCAGAACCACTGGAAGAGACTCTAGGATCTGTCTACACTGTTCTGTTGCTAGTTCCATGTTCGAAAACACAAAGCAAAGGCCTTAAAGTTAAAATATTTGTCCTCAAACTGAGGCTGACAACTAATATGGCCATCTCCATGAGTCTCATATCAAGAACACCTGCAGTAGAAGTAAGATTGCATCCCCTGGACAGAATCAATTTTAAAAGGGAGCTACCACAAGCTACATTGTAAAGTTCCATGGAAGGAGGTTGTGTGTATCTTTACACTTTGATATTCTAGGCATAATTTTCTTTTACTTCTACAACTAGTAAATTCAGTCTTTGGTGCTTTGAGGACACAATTAATTGAAGGCCAAAATAGGAAAATTCCTCTTTTTTTTTTTTTTTTGGAAAGGGGTTTGTCTGTTTGTTTGTTTGTTTTTGCTATAGGGCATGTGAGTTTGACAGAGAGACAGAGAGACAGAGAGGTAGAAAGCAAGAAATCACCCCCCAGGGGGGATGACCATGCCACAATCCCTTCTCCATTCTCCTCTTGGGACCTTGGGCATGCAAGCTCATGCGCCCGGTGTGAGTTTAAGCCACCAGGTCCAGGACTCAAACTGTGGTCGACTACATGTGAGCCCAGCAACATTGCCATTACGCTAACTGCTGGTCCCTGTTATTCTTTTTTTAACTGTAATTATCTGATGCTGAAAATGCATGCACCTGCAATGTTCTCAGGATTTGTGGACGTCTGTCACCTGTGCATAACTGTTAGAAAGCAAAAGTCCAGAAATCCTCTCAGGAACTTGACTTAACAAAAAAGAAAAAAAGAAAAAGAAAAAAAAAGTAAAGGAAATAAAAAAATTCTTTATTCACTTTCATTTTGAGAGGATAAACTATGCATCAGACTCAGGTCTTAAACTGATGACAGAATGACTCCAAAGCAAGCATTTGTTGCTGCTTTTGACCTAGCATTGAAACACTTCCAAAGCCAACTCTCAGTTCTGGCAAAGGTAATCAGTTCTTAGGAAAGAATGCACAGTGGTCTCAGGCTGAATAAAGGCAGTTGTGGATTGAGGGGTAAAGCAGCTTGGGTTGCCAAGAAACAGACATTATCCATAAGTATTTATTTTCCTTTTGATTTTTTGAAACTACCTTCTGTGGTTACTTATTTGAGATACATGTAAAAGAGTGAATTCCCATGACTATTCAAATCTAGGCAGTCTTGATAATACAAAGCAGTTTTATTTTTTATTCTTTTGTTTTTTAGTATCAGAAAGGTGTGTGCATTCATTAGAGAGATAGAAAGAGAAAATATCTCCAGTGGGGCATGGTCACATCTCAGTCTTTTTTCTTCCGTTTTTTCCATCCCATCAGGACTTTAGGCATGCACACACCTGTGCTCAGTGTCTTTTTTCAAGCCATCAGGGCTGGGATTTGAACCTCAGGTGGCCATATGGGATCTGACTCTCTCTGTGTAGTACTTAACTGTTGTGCTGTGGGGTCAGACAATAAGGTAGTTTTTGGTTTTGTTTGTTTTCGATGTGGGGCAGGTGCACTCACCAGAAGGAAAGAGAGGGAAATTGAGAAAGCTTTCCCCGACTGAGGATGGCCACACCACATTGCCTTCCCCTCCATTCTCCTCTTAGAAGTTTGAGGATGGCCACACAACACTCCCTTCTCCTCCATTCTCCTCTTAGAAGTTTGAGCTTACATGCACATGTGCCTGGCATGATTTTCAAGCTGTGGTGCCCAGGACTCAAATCACCAATTGGCCATGTGGGGTCCAGGTGCCTCAATTCCCACATCATTGCTGTCCTTAAAGGAAAATGTAAAAGCTCCTTTGTTCATTGAAAAGATAAATAGAATGGTGGACTCATGCTGTAAACATCTCAGACTGACGTCCTCACACCTTGAGAGCCTTCAAAGATGAACTCATTCAAATAAACATTTTCATAAAAGACTAACTCTTAAAGCCTAAGTTGGGGGGACCAGCAGATGGCATGATGGTTATTTCTCTGGACTACCCCATGGCTGATCACAGTGGGATCTAAAGCAAAAATATTTCAATAAAACAAAACAAACAAACAAACAAACACCTAAGTGGGGAAAAAAATCACTTCAGCAAGAAAGTATGTATCTCATTGCTCGGATGGCAGATAGAATGGAGTAGAAGACAAGAAAGAAACATGGGAAGTAGCTTGAATTGGAGGCTAGAATGATACATTTCTAATAATTACCATCGGTTAATTTTTTTTCTTGCTCTAGGGCATGTGCGCTTACCAGAGAGACAGAGAGCCAGAAATCAAGAAATTGCCCCCAAGGAGGAATAGTCATACCACAATCCCTTCTCCTCTATTCCTCTCCTTGGATCTTGGGCATGCACGCACACACACACACACACACACACACACACACACACATCTGGCGTGTTTTAAACCACCAGGTCTAGGACTCAAACTATAGTCAACTACGCGGGAGTCTAGTGATGTAACCATTATACCATCTGCTGGTCCCTCCATGGGTTAAGTTTTTAAAGACTGTCTAGATAGGAATTTGCAATTCTGACTGCATATAACTATCACCTTGGGAGATTTTTAAATGCAGATATCAGAGCCTTCTCTGGACTAACTATATTAGCACTCAAGAGGTGAACCCCTCACATGAGCTTGACTTGAAAGCACCCCAAGTGATTGTGATAGATGGTTTTAGTTGAAAACCTTTGCCTAAAGCTAAGCAATGAGAATTTTTTTATGTCAAAAAAATGCCCTCTTTGATGCTAACCCTTTTGAGCTATCTTTTGTGGGATGCATACACAAATTAGCAGCAAGAACTCTGGGGTAGTACTCTGAATATTTTATTATTTATTTATTTATGTACTTATTTATAGAGATTTTTGCTATAGGGTACATGCACTCACTGGAGAGGCAGAGATAGAAAGTGAAAAATCACCACCTACGGGAATGGCCACACCACAATCCCTTCTACATACTCCTCTCAGGATTTGGGCCACACCCACTCACATATCCTGCATGAGTTTCAAACCACTGGGTCCAGGACTCAAGCCACAAATGACCATGTGTGAGTCCCATGACATAATCATTATGCCATCTGCTGTCCCTGTGAATATTTTATATTTTAGGTTCTTAAAGTGACTATAAAGCAGTTCTCTTGGCTGATTCATAATCTATTGACTTTTAAAAACTACTACACTGTGCTGCTGATTTTACTTTGTTTGTGCTATTACCCACTATCCATTGGAAGTTCAGGATGCAACACAGTATCTTGGAAAATGTTCTCATTTACTGAATTCCCAAGCATTTATATTGCATCCACACGAGGCTTTACATATGCAAAGATATACAATGAGTTGGTCTTGGTTCACGTATTACCAGCAATCTGAAAAACTGCACGTTTCTTGGTATGAGTTATTTTTAAAAGTATTCAGAAAAAGGAAGAAATCCTGGGGAAACTGTGATGGGAAAGAAAGCTTCATGGAGCCTATAACCATAACGGGAAGCTAAGATTAGAATTACTCATGAAAGGAGTATGCATGCAGGGAGATATTCCTAGAACTGACCCGAAGTGAAGGATTAAAGGTTAGGACATATTCAAGAAATAGTAAACATGGTTTATGCTGAGGAATAGCAGGTCATAATACTGAAAATGGAGGCCAAGAAAGGGTTGAATGCCAGCATTTAGTATTACTTAGATAAATAATCCTAGCAGCAACTTCGTAATAAGACAGAAACTGGCCCAGCTCTGAGGTACAGCTCAAGAAAAGCCACATCCCACAGGGTGACTGATTCAATTCCCCCACCTGGTCAGCCTGAAACACACCAGGCACATGCACCGGTTTCTAAGTTCCAACAGACTGGAAGACAGGGAGGATGAGAACTGCGGAGTGACCAGACCCTATGGAGGGTTCTGTGTGTGTCTGTCTGTCTCGTATGTGAGTGCACATACTCTATCATGAATAAAGAAAAAATAATGTATTTGCTACATTTACCACAATCCATGATGGTAACAGTTACTCTTGCTAGTTCCTTTTCCCATTTTCTTCCACATGTTTCTCAAACTAAAAAAAATTTTAAGCAATAAAATATTTAAAATATATACAGGGCATAGAGAAAATATTGCAGGAAATTTCCAGTATCCATCACCTACCTTTCAATTATTAGCACATGGACAATTTGTTCCATGTAAACCTTCTACTTCTCCTTCCTCCTGTCCAATTGCATTAAAACAATTTCTTTTTAATTTTTAGTTTTTTGTCATAAGGTTCATGCACTTGCTGGGGAGAGACAGAGACAGACAGTGAGAGGGAGAGTGAGAAATCACCCCTCAACCGGATGGCTACCTCAGAATCTCTTCTCTATTCTCCTCCTGGGATCCTGGGTACACATGCACATGCACTCCGTGTGATTTTCAAGTCACCAGGTTGAGGACTCCAACCGCAGTTGGCCATATGGGAGTCCAGCACCTTAACCGCCACACGACCTGCCAACCCCTCCAAATGCATTAGTTTGAAGTAAAACTGAAGCATTCACAGAGGAAATATTATGATATTTAGGTTTTAGAAATGTGTTTGCCTAATTAAAAAAACATAATATTATGATCAAACTTAAAATAATTTAAAATAATCCCATAATATCATCAAATATTCCATAACTATTGAAATGTTACTGTTTTTTTTTTTTTCTTATTTACAGTAGTTTTCATTCAATCACAATCCAAAGAGGCAGTTTGAAGTTAGTTTAAATATCTTTTAATGACTTTTTAAGAACATTTTTCAGCAGATGTACAGAAAATTTTGGAAGGTACAAAAACAAGTTTTCACATATTCCATACCTTTTTTCCCATTGCATTACAACTTATATTCCTATGATATCTTTGATATAATTAATAAACCAATATTGCTATGTTAGCTAGAGTTTATATTTATTCAGATTATTCTTTAAAGTGTTCTTAATGTATTTTCCTATCCCAGGAACCCATCCCAAACACCCTTTCATATTTAGTCATCATGTCTCCTTAGGTTCCTCTTGGCTGTGCCAGTTTTAGATTCTCCTTATTTTTGATGACCTTGGGAGCTTTATGGGAGACTAGTCAGATATTTTGTAAAATGTCCTTCAGCTGATATTTTCTCAGGATTAGCCTGCATTTGGGGAAAAATCCAGAGATAGGTGCTGGAAGGCGCAATTTTCATCCCATCATTTTAAAGGTACATACCCTACCTACCTGGCTAATCTCTACTAAGGTTGACATTGATGCCCTTGCTGAAGTTGTGCTGTCAGCTTTCTCTGTTATAAAGTGACTCTTTGGGATCAGCAGATGGCATAATGTTTACATTCCTGGACTCCCACATAGTCTACCATGGTTTGCGGTTTGACTGAACTGGACCTGGTGGCTTATAACTCACACCAGGCATATGTGTGTGTGCATGCCCAAGATCCCGGGAGAAGAGTGGAGTAGTAGAGATTGCAGTGTAGCTGCCCCCCTAGGGGATGATTTCTCTTTCTCTCTCACTGTCTTTCTCTCTCTCTCTCCCCAGTGAGCACACAAGTCCTAAAAGTCTTTAAAAAAAATTTCTATTGGGTCCAAGAGGTGGTGTCAGTAGTTAGGGCACTGGACCCTCTCATAACTGATGATAGTTTGAGTCCTGATTTGGGCCACACCCACTCACATATCCTGCATGAGTTTCAAACCACTGGGTCCAGGACTCAAGCCACAAATGACCATGTGTGAGTCCCATGACATAATCATTATGCCATCTGCTGTCCCTGTGAATATTTTATATTTTAGGTTCTTAAAGTGACTATAAAGCAGTTCTCTTGGCTGATTCATAATCTATTGACTTTTAAAAACTACTACACTGTGCTGCTGATTTTACTTTGTTTGTGCTATTACCCACTATCCATTGGAAGTTCAGGATGCAACACAGTATCTTGGAAAATGTTCTCATTTACTGAATTCCCAAGCATTTATATTGCATCCACACGAGGCTTTACATATGCAAAGATATACAATGAGTTGGTCTTGGTTCACGTATTACCAGCAATCTGAAAAACTGCACGTTTCTTGGTATGAGTTATTTTTAAAAGTATTCAGAAAAAGGAAGAAATCCTGGGGAAACTGTGATGGGAAAGAAAGCTTCATGGAGCCTATAACCATAACGGGAAGCTAAGATTAGAATTACTCATGAAAGGAGTATGCATGCAGGGAGATATTCCTAGAACTGACCCGAAGTGAAGGATTAAAGGTTAGGACATATTCAAGAAATAGTAAACATGGTTTATGCTGAGGAATAGCAGGTCATAATACTGAAAATGGAGGCCAAGAAAGGGTTGAATGCCAGCATTTAGTATTACTTAGATAAATAATCCTAGCAGCAACTTCGTAATAAGACAGAAACTGGCCCAGCTCTGAGGTACAGCTCAAGAAAAGCCACATCCCACAGGGTGACTGATTCAATTCCCCCACCTGGTCAGCCTGAAACACACCAGGCACATGCACCGGTTTCTAAGTTCCAACAGACTGGAAGACAGGGAGGATGAGAACTGCGGAGTGACCAGACCCTATGGAGGGTTCTGTGTGTGTCTGTCTGTCTCGTATGTGAGTGCACATACTCTATCATGAATAAAGAAAAAATAATGTATTTGCTACATTTACCACAATCCATGATGGTAACAGTTACTCTTGCTAGTTCCTTTTCCCATTTTCTTCCACATGTTTCTCAAACTAAAAAAAATTTTAAGCAATAAAATATTTAAAATATATACAGGGCATAGAGAAAATATTGCAGGAAATTTCCAGTATCCATCACCTACCTTTCAATTATTAGCACATGGACAATTTGTTCCATGTAAACCTTCTACTTCTCCTTCCTCCTGTCCAATTGCATTAAAACAATTTCTTTTTAATTTTTAGTTTTTTGTCATAAGGTTCATGCACTTGCTGGGGAGAGACAGAGACAGACAGTGAGAGGGAGAGTGAGAAATCACCCCTCAACCGGATGGCTACCTCATATTCTCTTCTCTATTCACCTCCTGGGATCCTGGGTACACATGCACATGCACTCCGTGTGATTTTCAAGTCACCAGGTTGAGGACTCCAACCGCAGTTGGCCATATGGGAGTCCAGCACCTTAACCGCCACACGACCTGCCAACCCCTCCAAATGCATTAGTTTGAAGTAAAACTGAAGCATTCACAGAGGAAATATTATGATATTTAGGTTTTAGAAATGTGTTTGCCTAATTAAAAAAACATAATATTATGATCAAACTTAAAATAATTTAAAATAATCCCATAATATCATCAAATATTCCATAACTATTGAAATGTTACTGTTTTTTTTTTTTTCTTATTTACAGTAGTTTTCATTCAATCACAATCCAAAGAGGCAGTTTGAAGTTAGTTTAAATATCTTTTAATGACTTTTTAAGAACATTTTTCAGCAGATGTACAGAAAATTTTGGAAGGTACAAAAACAAGTTTTCACATATTCCATACCTTTTTTCCCATTGCATTACAACTTATATTCCTATGATATCTTTGATATAATTAATAAACCAATATTGCTATGTTAGCTAGAGTTTATATTTATTCAGATTATTCTTTAAAGTGTTCTTAATGTATTTTCCTATCCCAGGAACCCATCCCAAACACCCTTTCATATTTAGTCATCATGTCTCCTTAGGTTCCTCTTGGCTGTGCCAGTTTTAGATTCTCCTTATTTTTGATGACCTTGGGAGCTTTATGGGAGACTAGTCAGATATTTTGTAAAATGTCCTTCAGCTGATATTTTCTCAGGATTAGCCTGCATTTGGGGAAAAATCCAGAGATAGGTGCTGGAAGGCGCAATTTTCATCCCATCATTTTAAAGGTACATACCCTACCTACCTGGCTAATCTCTACTAAGGTTGACATTGATGCCCTTGCTGAAGTTGTGCTGTCAGCTTTCTCTGTTATAAAGTGACTCTTTGGGATCAGCAGATGGCATAATGTTTACATTCCTGGACTCCCACATAGTCTACCATGGTTTGCGGTTTGACTGAACTGGACCTGGTGGCTTATAACTCACACCAGGCATATGTGTGTGTGCATGCCCAAGATCCCGGGAGAACAGAGGAGAAGGGATTGCAGTGCGGCCATGTCCTCTGGGGATGATTTCTCACTTTTGGCCTCTCTGGAAAGTGCACATGTCCTATAGCAAAAACCTCGCTTTAAAATAGTTACTATTTTTCCTTGTGTACTTTAGAAGAAAATCACTGGGTGCATCCCAAACTTAAAGAGTGGGTCATTATCTTCTTGCAGGCAAGGTAGCTACAAAACTTACTTGGGGAGTTTGTCACTTTTCCTCCATTGATGTATCCACTTAATTATTTACTAACAACAGAATGTATTTATGAATATTTATTTTATGTTTGGGGTTATAATCCAATATATTGTATTTGTTTTGTATTTAGAATCCAATACTACTTTATTTTGTTATACAATGTGTTCTAGCTATAGGCCTTGTGGCTCTTTCAGTAGGCTTCCATATCACCTTGCTATATCCTCATCATTTTGTGTTTTTTTTTTTAAGAATTATTTAATTTATTTTTTATTATTGTTATGTTTAATTTGCTGTAGAGTACACACACTCACGAGACAGAAAGAGAGACAGAAACTGAGAAATCACCCCCCTGGGGGGAATGGCCACACCACAATCCTTTCTCCACAATCCTTTCTCCTCTAAACCCCTCAGGATTTTGGGCACACACATACATGTGCCTGATGTGAGTTTCAAGCCTCCAGGCCAAGGTCTCGAAATGTGGTTAACCATGTGGGAGTCCAGTGATGTAACCATTACACTGTCTGCTGGTCCCACATCTGTATCTGTGTTAACCGAAACGTAAGTTCATGTTGACATCTCTACCTCATTACTCTGTGCATCATTCTAGCCACTTGCCCTGGCTTATGCATAAAGTTCCACAGAACCAGTGAGAAACCTGATTCATAGCACCTACCATCCACTCAGTTAATTGTGCAATTAACTCCAGTGTACAGGTATATCAGTACCAAATTCTGGAACCCATGTCCCTACAGGGGACAACTTCATCAAGTAGTATACAGCATGCATGCACAGTTTCTTTTGGTTGGAGTCTGTTAAGACTTCAATCTTTTTTTTTTAAGAGATTTTTTTTTTTTTTTGCTATAGGGTCATTGTGCTTGCCAGAGATACAGAGAGACAGAGAGAGACAGAAAATGAGAAGTCACCCCCCCACACCAGTGGGATGGCCATGCCACAATCTCTTCTCCTCCATTCTCCTCTCAGTATTTTGGGTGGGCACGCACATGCAGCCAGCATGAGTTTTAAGCCGCCAGGTCCAGGACTCCAATCATTTCTAAAGTTCCTTATGTCTGCCCCTTTCCCCAAGTCCCTTTAGTGTGTTGTTTTACATATCTGTACTGCAGTTACATGTTTTGTCACTTTCTGCAATTAGTCATGGGGTTTCCCCAACCTTCTAAATGATTTTTAACATGTTTTTATACATTAACGTTCATTTTTTATGCTATATGCAATGGGTTTGACAAATGCATACTGTTGTACGTCTGCAATTGCAGTATCATTAGAATAGTTTAATAGTCCTAAAATGTAAATCCCTATGTTTTACTTTTTCAACCTTCCCCCTTCTCCCAAATTCCTGGCAACCTCTAGTATTTTTACTATCTCCATAGTTTTACTTTTCCAGGAAGTCTCGTCATTAGAATTCTACAGTAAATAATCTTTCCAACCTGCTTTCTTTTGCTGAGAAATGAGCACCTAAGATTTGTTCACGTCATTTCATGGCTTGATAGCTCACTTATTTTTACGACTGAACAATACTTCATTGTACCGACGCACTGCAGTTTATCATCCATGTGCCTGTTTAAAGACATCTTGGTTACTTTCAGTTTCAGGTGATTCTGAATAAAGCTGTTATAAACATTACATGCAGATTTATGTGTGCACATAAGTTTCTAAATCAGTTGGGTAAATACCCAGGAGTACGATCACTGTGTGGCATCCTAAGACTGTACTTAGCTCTATGAGAAAGTAACAAACTGTCTTCCAAAATGGATGTAAGAATTTGAATACCACCAGTGATGCTAAGTGAAATAAGCCAGGCATAGAAAGATCAACCATGTGATTCCATTTATTTGTGGAATCTAAAAAAGCTGAACTCATAGAAGTAGAGAATAGACTGATAGATATTACCAAGGACCTCTGGAGAAAGGGAAGGGCATTGGGGGGAATGCCGCTCAAAGGATCCATAATTTCAGCCATGTAGGAGGATCCATAATTTCAGACATGTAGGAAGAACAAGTTTAAGAGATCTACTATACAGCACGATGTCTACAGCCAATAACAAAGTACTGTATTTCTGAGAATTGTCAAGAGTACATTTTAAGAGTTCTCACCATAAGGGACCAGCAGTTGGCATAATGGCTATGTCGCTAGACTCCTATATTGTCAAGTTCCAGACCTGGTGGCTTAAACTCACACCAAGCACATGTGCGTGTGTGTGCGTGCCCCAAATCCTGAGAGAACGGAAAAGAGATTGCGGTGTGGCCATCCCCCCTGGGGGTGATTTCTCTCTCTTCTCTCTCTCTCTCTCTCTCTCTGTCTCTTTCTCTCTTTCTGGCGAGTGCACATGCCCTATAGCAAAAACATTTCCAAAAAAAAGAAGAGTTCTCACCATAAAAGGTGTCTGTGAGGCAATACATATATTAACTAAGTTGATTTACCAATTCTACATAATATGTATATATATATATATATCCTGTTGCTTCACATTCTCACCAGTAACTCGTATTTTCCTTCTTAATTATCTCTTAATCTAGGTGTTCTCACTTTCTCTTTCTTTGTATTTAACATGTTTTAAAGAAACCAGACCTCTGTTCTCTTGAGTTTTCTACTTCCTGGATTTTTGTGATTTTTTTTTTTCCTCCCCATGTTTCTCTATATTGCTTGGAATTAGACGTTAGACCTAGAAGCAAGATCAAATTTAAGTGTCACTTCTTGGCAAGAATACTTTACAAGTGGTTCAGTATCTGTAGAGGACGGTGGATTTTGGTTCTGTTTTTATTTTTTTGCCTCCTGGTGTATGTATGAAGAACAATCTTGGTTTGTCAGGTGGCACGATGGTACCCAGTGGCATAGTTTCTTTGTGGCCTAAACTCTTTGTGGCCTAAAGTGTGATACACGGGCTTAAGTGTGGTCAAGTCTGAAACAGCTTTTGTAATGGTCCTTATCAGATTGTTTTCTAATGGATTTAGCATCTGTGGCCTCCATCTAATTATACAGCTGTCCTTCATTTTTGTCCAGAGACCAGTGGAAATTACTCTGTCCTCTGTATTTTCTCACTTGTCCTTAGGACTTGTCTAGTTTCTCTTCCTACTACATATAAAGCAGTTGCTGTGTTGAGAAGTATTCATTTTAAAATATCAAATGTTTGTTTTCAAACTATAAGCCCCTGATTAGACACAGATGACACCCTGGATATGCCCCACTATTCCATAATAATTAAATGTGCACTATTCTCTTCAAATAATTGTCTAATTTTATGTCCTTGTTTTATCTCTTCTTGACAATGTTTATGCCTGACAGAACTCAGTATACACTCTGTCTCACAGCATTAATCAGTACCTGAAGTCCGGTAATCATTCCCTTTTCTAAACTGTTTCCAATTTATTTATTTGGCATCTTCTGGGCAATATGTTATCCAAAACCAAAGCCTAGCTGTAAAGAGACGATTAGAATTGACAGCTATCTTACATGGTTGCTTTAAAGATGAAAGGAAATAAGGTACACAAAGCTGTCTCACATTTGGAAGAAGGGGAGAGGTGAACTCCAAAGGCCTTTCTAGAAAAATCTCAGCAGAGGTCGGCAGCTCCTTGGTCCTAAGAGACTTCAGTCACAGGATGGACTCAGAGTAGAGGCCTCCTCTGTGATCTCTGTTCAAGTCGCTGACTTCCGTGGGTGGGGCAGTGGGATGCCAGGAGCATGAAAGGCTGTGGCTGGTGCTGGGCCAGCAGGGCATCCAGCCAGAAGGGTTGTCTTCCACCTCTGCCTCTCTCTTGCTTGGACCCGTCTCTGCTCTAGATACCTCTGCTGTGGTCTTTGCGTAACGTGATGCTCTCAGCAACAGGAAGAGGAGAGGTGGATCTCATCACCTATCACATTTTTAACACATGATAAGTACCTAAAATATACTTTTCAAAAAAATTACCAGAGGATATATGTGCTCACCAGTGAGATGGGCAAAAAGAGAGAGAGGGAGAAGCCACTCCCCAGTGGGGTATGGTTATGGTGTCAATTTTGTCTTCACCATTTCTGCATCCTGCAGGGATTTCAAGCAAGCAGGTACCTGCACCCAGAGTGCTTTTCAAGCTCTCACAGCAGGACTCCAACCAAGGCCAGCCATGTGGAATCCAGCTCTCTCAACCACGAGGTGATAGGCCAGGCTTCCTCAGTTATTTATTCTTACCTCCACCAATCTTACATCCTAACCAGATAAACTTCCTTGGTATGTCTGAAAATTCTATTTTTTTCAGAAGACTAATAATGAATTGCATTTCTCTGTAGAAAATTTGGAAAATACATTATAAAAAAGTAGATCACTTATAACATATACATTAATAATAATTGTTACAATTTTAATATATCTCTTTCACTTTCTCTGGATATCTTCACAGAGTTAAGAACATGCTCTCTATAAAATTTTATAATTTTTCTTTTTAATGCAAAGTATTCTATACTTTTAGAATGTCTTTTAAAATAGTAGGTGAGTATCATGTTTAATGTTAGATTATCTTTCTGCAATAATTTTGACACAGGTTTTTCTCAACTGCTTTTCTTCATGTCTATGATCTAATTTTATCTTTTCTCTCACTAAACTCTTAACTTCCACCAATATAATCCATATTCTTCCAAACTGAAAAACCTCTTTCC
>NW_006204113.1:6555585-6561087 GCF_000334495.1 Tupaia belangeri chinensis
TTCCACTGAATCAAATATTCTCAAGGCAACTTCTCTTCAGGTTTAAAGACACCTAAAACAGAGCAATATCTTTATTTTTAAATCTCTCTTTAAAAATAATGGGGGATAACAATTACCAAGAAGGTCTTTAGACCAAACTGCATCAAATTCTGTTAAAGCGAAGGTCCAAATTTCAGCTATCACTTCACTTGCAAATTTTATCACCTTCTCACTTCTTAAAACATAAAAAAAAAAAGAAGTGAGGGAAAATGGCCATCATGTGCTGGTCTCACTGGCATCCATTAATGTGTTATGTTTTTCGTTCTTCTAAACTGATAAAAGTTTTTAGTAACAAAATTGTCTTTCTGAGACTCAAATGAGTTATTAAAATTCAGCTTCACTTTAAACCCAAATGTATCAGAATAGCCTACTCTTCCCTAGCCTCGATATTTTGCTGTTGATTTTTTTATTGTTTGAGACCTTAAGTAGTCTTCAAACCACAAGACAGTACTCATTTTCCAGAAAATTTGAATTGTTGTAAATTTCACTAGAGACTATCACATATAATAAAATAAAAACATATTACAATCACTTCTGTCCATAGTCTATTAATTTGGTAATCCTATCAAAAAGCTATTAAATTCCATCTGTCACAGTTTTTTTCTTTATAAACCAATTCTATTTATTGTTCACGATTTTGTTTCCTTTGAGAGGTTTTTACAGGTTCTTCTTTTTAATAGTTATCCCATTACTGAAGGATTTAAGTTACATTCACTGAACCATAATTACCATGATAGTGGTTCTTTCCATCCTGGAAAATTGATACAATGTTGGCATTCAATCCTTTCATTTCCCAGTTCTCAGTAAATTTTCATAAATAATCATCAGCAGTGGTTCAGTAAGTTTTTCAACAAAATCCATTAACACCTTAGATGGCAGATCATTCAGACCTTGCATGCTTATTTTGCCCAAGTGTACCCTTACCTGTTTTTAATCAACAGCTATTTTTGAAAGTATTATGTTACATTGAAATCCTAGAGTGAAAATAATGATTTTGTGTAAAGCAATTTCTTTGTGTGAAACATAATTCCTATATTCGCACTATACCGTAAGAGTGGGAATAGTCTGAGAAAAATGTTCTGAGGAAATACACATATGGTTGGTAATGTACAGTGAGATTTGTCTTCGGAATCTGTCTCCGGTTATGTCCTAGGACATCTAGAGCTTCTGAATTAAAGATAAATCACATCTACCTGGATATATAATGAATATCATAGCGGGTTGAATGGCAATTCTGTCAGAAAAGATATGCCCATATTCTCACTTCTAAAATTCTGTGATTGTGACCTTGTTTGGAAAAAAACATGTCTGCAGATTTTAGTAAGTTAAGGTTCTCGAGGTGAATTCTTCCAAATATAGATGTCCTCATAAGAGAAAGGCAGACATTTTGAGACATATAGACAGGCAACGGTAGAAATCATGTGAAGAGGGAGACAGATATTGAAATTATGCTGCAGCAAACCAAGGAATAGCAAGCGTGTCAGGCCATCAAAAGGTAGAAGAGGGCCATGGGATGGATACTGCCCCATTCTGCCTACACCTTGATCTGAACTTTTGGCCTCCAATGGTGAGAGAATACTCATCTGTTGTTTTTAAGCCATCCAGTTAGTGGGTGTTTGTTACAGCCATATGAAACTAATATTGACTCTTTGAAGGGAAATGCAAAACTGTGGTCGATAGTATGTAGTATATAAATTCTCTTTTTAAAAATCCCTTTGTATTCAAGTAAAAGAAAAGTTTGAAACTATGTTTTAATTAGAATCTGCACAAAACTAGTATTGTTTGTGATGATAGCTTTTAGTTTCTTAGGGAGCTATAGTTTTATATCTATAATCCAATAGATTTACCTCAACATTAAAGTTCAAAAGGTGGACATTTCCCTAGAACTGGCTAATATCATCAGAGCTTAAATTGAATTACTTTATCCCTAGAAAAGTAAGATTAGTGAGGGATTTATGGGTTTAGCTATTTGTTCCCCTCACTAGATAACGGCACAGTTCTGATTCCTGGCCCATAGACTTTAATAGAGATTGACTACAAATGAAGAAAATACTTGTAAAATTTTAAAAGAGATGTGATGGAGAGAAAATGAAGGCCTCAGTTGAATGTAATTGCTCTATGAAGAAACTAAAATATTCATAGGTCAGGAGTTGCACATGTTTTACTGCGTAGTCATAAAGCAACTCATCCAAAACTATTCTTGGTCTTTAAAACATGGTAGATACAACCCTTCTAAGATTTGCCCTTGATTTATCACAGTTCTTTTGGAGCACCTTGACAGATAAAGTCATTTAGCTGGCTTCAAAGTCAAGGCACTTTCTCTAAGAAAACTCTTCCTATTCTCCCTATGGATGAAGAATCTAAGAAATCTTATTCAAACTAATATAGAATATCAAATAAGCCAATAATGACAATATTCAGTAGTATTCAGAGATAAGGGCACAAGAAAACAGGCACTCCCAGGTAAAGTCAGGAGGAGACAAAAGGGAGCTAGCATAGTCTATGGGAGAATATAGAATATATTTTAATTTGTGATGAAGAGCAGACAGTTATTGATCTTTTCATCATATCACCATCCATAAATAGGTAACTGAAGGACATAGACAGAGACATCTTCAGACACTCAATAAAATTTACAAACATAAATCTATAAAGTTATTCATTGTAGTGAGGTCTATTATCAAGGCATATCAATATACTAAAACTAAATACATGGAAATCATAGTACAATAGCATAATTGGAATTATGTTTGTGTAGGTAACAGAAACCTAAAATAATAAAGCTTTAATAAAATAAAAACCTCAAAAAAAAAAGGAAAACCTCTATGTATGTATAAGTGAATATATATATATATATATATATGTGTGTGTGTGTGTGTGTGTGTGTGTGTGTGTGTGTGTGTGTAGTCTTCAGTTTATGGAAAATGTATATTATGAAAAAACTATACATGGAATTCAATGGTTTTGCATCCAAATAAACTCATACTAACTTGTATAACATGTCTGAAGAGAACCTAGTTTGAAGCACCAAGAAAAAAAAGGCATCAATCTGAAAGAGAACCCATACATGAGCAGCATGAATTCTGCTAAAACTGAAGAAAAAACAAACATCAAATTTACAGTGAATCTTGGATAGAAGAAAGATGAAATCACTGATAGTTTGTAAAAGATTTACAGGGACGGTGCACCAAAGAAATTTAGAAAGTGACCAGAATGATGTTGAAAATGATGCCTGCAATGAGAGACCAATGACATCAATATACAAGAAAAAAGTTAATCCTGATCCTGCCATAATTTAAGAGAGCTGATAATTTATAGCCAACACCATATACATCCCAACTGGTTCGGTTTACATGATTCCGGCTAAAAAATCAAAATTGAGTAAAATTTCTGCTCGATGGGTGTTCAAGTGGTTGCACCAGCTCAACAACAGACAGGAACTAACTTTTCAAAGGAATTTTTAAGCAAAGGAGATAAGGTCCTGAAGCATGTATTTGAAGAATTATAATAGGACATGACACATGGCTTTACCATTATGATTCTAAAGACAAAACATAATTGAAGCAATGGCTACCAAGTGGTGGAGGTGGTCCAGTCAAAGTAGATGCAGACAGATCAAGACCACAGGTAAAAGCAACTGCTGTTGTTTAAGGGATTTCACTTGTTGACACTATAGAGAACCAAAGGAAAGAACGATAACATCTGGTTATTATTATGAGAGTGTTTTGAGAAAGCCAAATCTTTAGAATTAAAATGCCTGGGAAAGCTTCCCAGCAAAGTCCATCTCCACCAAAACAATACTTTTGCTCATTCATCTCATGAAACAAGGACAATTTTGTGAGAATTTCAATGGAGATCAATGGGCATGCATACAATCCCAATTTGGCTCTTTCTGACTTCATTTTGTTTCTTAGCCTTAAAAAAAATCTTTAAAGGGCAGCTACATTTTCTTGAGTTAACAATGTAAAAAGCACTGCATTGACATGGTTAAGTTCCTAGAACCTTCAATTCTTTAGGGATAAACTAAATGGCTGGTACTATTGTTTATGAAAGTGTCTCAAACTTGATAGAGATTACCTTGATAAATAAAGTTTATATTTATAATTTTATCTTTTTTAGAATTATTTTATTCATTCATTCATTTATTTAAATTTGACCAGAGAGAGACACAGAGAGAGAGAGAGACAGAGAGAGAGAGAGAGGGAAAGTGAGAAAGCAAGCCACCAGGTCCGGGACCCAAACTGTGGTTGGCCATGTGGGAATGTCCAGCACCTTAACCACCACACCACCTGCTGGTCCCTATAATTTTATCTTTTAATTCCATATTTCATAAACTTTTTAAAGCCCTCTCTATGCCATAGGCCAGCCATATTTAAACTCCAGGGCTGGATTGCCTAGCCACCTCTCTGTTTCACAGAGTCTTAGGAAACCTACCGTCTTCTAGTTTTCTGCTACAGTATCATAAAGGAGTAATGTCTATCCTCATGATCCAGGATGGAGTTCGAGTAATGAGATTCATATTCAAAGTTTTAGAATAGGGATACTGAAGAAAGCAGGCTAAAAATGCCTGACAATCTAACGCTTAGGGAAATTCCTAGAGGGATCAGCAGTTTGCGTAATGGCTATGTCACTGGACTCCCACATAGTCGACCGTGGTTCGTGTCCCAGACCCAGTGGCTTGAACTCACGCCAGGTGCGTATGCGTGCATGCCCAAGATCCCGAGAGGAGAATGGAGGAGAAGGAACTGTGGTGTGGCCATCCTCCCTGGGGGGTGATTTCTCGCTTTCTGTCTCTATGTCTCTCTCTGCCATTCTGGCGAGTGTGCACGCCCCATAGCAAAACCCTCTCCAACAAAAAAAAAAAAAAAAAAAAAAAAGGAAATTCCTAGAAATTGATACATCACATGCTCACAGTCAATTGGTCAGAATTAATCATAAAGTTGTACGCAGGCTGAATATACATCTATACATACTAAAATCAGAGCAAATACTATTACAAAGACCTATGCAATATTTACTAAACTTGACCAGAAGTTTATTGAGAAAGAAAAGATTAATAGATTTTCCCAAAGTAAGAATTATAGAAATGCAAATAATATTCAATAGAATAAAATATATTATCAAATGATAGAAAATAAGAATGAAGTCTCTAATTTTTTTTAATTATTTATTTATTTTTATTCATTCATTCATTTTAATTTGACTGGAGAGAGACAGACACAGAGAGAGAGAGAGAGAGAGAGAGGGGGAACGTGAGAAAGCAAGCCACCAGGTCCAGAACTCTAACTGTGGTCAGCCATGTGGGAGTGTCTAGCACCTTAACCACCATGCCACCTGCTAATTTTAAAAGTAAATCAAAATTTTGGGGACCAGCAGGTGGCGTGGTGGTTAAGGTGTTGGACACTCCCACATGGCTGAACACTGTTCAAGTCCTGGGCCTGGTGGGTTGCTTTTCTCACTTCT